>NC_045699.1:75854910-75901869 GCF_009834535.1 Camelus ferus | reverse complement strand
AACCCAGGCTTTCCCCGGCAGCCCGCACTAGGAGACACTCGGGGAAGACACGCGATGGCTCCTAGGAGATCCCAGGCGCTGCAGACGAGGACGGAACCTCGCCACACTCAGAATTCGGAACGCGCGCCGAGTGTGTGGGGGAGGTTTGTGGTCGACATCCTCGCAGCTGATTGATGTCACAGGTGTTCCCTTGCAGGGGAAGTCCGCTAATTACTGATCTGTCCAGGGGGAGGCACTTGATGCTACCTGCATTTCCAGCCAAAACACCCACATTTCCCCGGCAGCCGGCATTAGGAGACACGGGAAGACCGCGGAAGGATCCTAGGAGATCCCAGGCGCTGTAGACAGAGGACGTAACCTCGCTAGCCTCAGAATTCAGGATCGCGTCCGAGTGGGTGGGGGAGGTTTGGGTCCGCCCTCCACGCTGCTGCCTGGTGTCACAGGTTCCCTGGCAGGGGGAATCCAGCTAATTACCTCATCGGTCCACAGGGAGGCACTAGATGCTACCTGCATTCCAGCCAACCCCTGCTTTTCCCCGGCAGCACGCACTAGGAGACACTCGAGGAAGACAAGCGGAGGCTCCTAGGAGATCCCAGGCCGCTGCAGACAGAGGACAGAACCTCGCCACACTCAAGAATTCCGGAACGCGGCCGAGTGGTGGGGGATGTTTGGGGCCGTCCTCCACGCAGCTTCCTGGTGTCACAGGTGTTCCCTGGCATGGGGAAGTCCGCTAATTACCTCATCTGTCCAGGGGAGGCACTAGTTGCTACCTGCATTTCCAGACCAACCCCCAGGTTTCCCGGCAAACCGCACTAGGAGACACTCGGGGAAGACACGTGGAGGGCTCCTAGAAATCCAAGGCGCTGCAGACAAAGGACGGGAACCCTCGCCACACTCAGAATTCCGGAACGCGGCCGAGTGGGTTGGGGAGATTTGGGGCTGCCGATCACGCAGGTGCCTGGTTTCACAGGTGTTCCCTCGCAGGGGGAAGTCCGTTAATTACCTCAATCAGTCCAGGGGGAGCACTAGATGCTACCTGCATTTCCAGACCAACCGGCCCCTTTCCCCGGCTGCCAGAAGTAGGAGACACTCGGGGAAGACAAGCGGAGGGCTCCTAGGAGATCCCAGGCGCTTGCAGACAGAGGACGGAACCTCGCCAAAACTCAGAATTCCGGAACGCGGCCGAGTGGGTGGGGGAGGTTTTAGGTCGACTTCCTCGCAGCTGCCTGTTGTCACAGGTGTTCCCTTGCAGGGGTAAGGCCGCTAATTACCTGATCACTCCAGGGGGAGGCACTAGATGCTACCTGCTTTTAAAGAACAACCCCCTCTTTCCCCGGGATCTCGCACTAGGAGACACTCGGGGAAGACACGCGGAGGGCTCCTAGGGGATCCCAGGCACTGCAGACACATGTCGGAACCTCCCCTCTCTCAGAATTCCGGAACGCGGCCGAGTGGTGGTGGAGGTTTGGGGCCGCCCTCCACGCAGCTGCCTGATGTCACAGGTGTTCCCTGGCAGGGGGGAAGTCCGCTAATTACCTCATCTGTCCAGGGGGAGGCACTAGATGCTACGTGCATTTCCAGCCTATCCCACACTATCCCCGGCAACACGCACAAGGAGACACTCGCGGAAGACACGCGGAGGGCTCCTAGGAGATCCCAGGTGCTGCAGACACATGACGGAACCTCCACACACTCAGAATTCCGGAACAAGGCCGAGTGGGTGGGGGGAGGATTTGGGCCGCCCTCCACGCAGCTGCCTGGTGTCACAGGTGTTCCCGGCAGATGGAAGGTCCGCTAATTACCTCATTTGTCCAGCGGGAGCACTAGATGCTACCTTAATTTCCAGCCCAACCCCAGCATTTCCCCGGCAGCCCGCACTAGGAGACACTCGGGGAAGACACGCGGAGGGCTCCTAGGAGATCCCAGGCGCTGCAGACACATGACGCAACCCTCCCCCACACTCAGAATTCCGGAACGCTGCCGAGTGGGTGGTGGAGGTTTGGGGCCGCCCTCCACGCAGCTGCCTTCTGTCACAGGTGTTCCCAGGCATTGTGAAATCCGCTAATTACCTCATGTGTCCCAGGGGGAGGCACTAGATTCTATGTGCATTTCCAGCCTAACCCACTATTTCCCCGGCAGGCACGCACAAGGATACACTCGGGGAAGACACGCGGAGGTCTACTAGGAGATCCAAGGCGCTGCAGACAGAGGACAGAACCTACCCACACTCAGAAATTCCGGAACGCGACCGAGTGTGTGGATGAAATTTGGGGCCGCACTTCACGCAGCTGCCTGGTTTCACAGGTGTTCCCTGGCAGCTGGAATTCCGCTAATTACCTCAACTGTCCAGGGGGAGGCACTAGATGCTACCTGCATTTCCAAGAAACCCAGGCCTTTCCCCGGCAGCCCGCACTAGGAGACACTCGGGGAAGACACGCGGATGGCTCCTAGGAGATCCCAGGCGCTGCAGACAGAGGACGGAACCTCGCCACACTCAGATTCCGGAACGCGCCCGAGTGTGTGGGGGAGGTTTGTGGTCGACATCCTCGCAGCTGATTGATGTCACAGGTGTTCCCTTGCAGGGGGAAGTCCGCTAATTACCTGATCTGTCCAGGGGGAGGCACTTGATGCTACCTGCATTTCCCAGCCAAACACCCACATTTCCCCGGCAGCCGGCATTAGGAGACACTCGGGGAAGACACGCGGAAGGATCCTAGGAGATCCCAGGCGCTGTAGACAGAGGACGTAACCTCGCTAGCCTCAGAATTCAGGATCGCGTCCGAGTGGGTGGGGGAGGTTTGGGTCCGCCCTCCACGCTGCTGCCTGGTGTCACAGGTGTTCCCTGGCAGGGGGAATCCAGCTAATTACCTCATCGGTCCACAGGGAGGCACTAGATGCTACCTGCATTTCCAGCCCAACCCCTGCTTTTCCCCGGCAGCACGCACTAGGAGACACTCGAGGAAGACAAGCGGAGGGCTCCTAGGAGATCCCAGGCGCTGCAGACAGAGGACAGAACCTCGCCACACTCAGAATTCCGGAACGCGGCCGAGTGGTGGGGGATGTTTGGGGCCGTCCTCCACGCAGCTTCCTGGTGTCACAGGTGTTCCCTGGCATGGGGAAGTCCGCTAATTACCCTCATCTGTCCAGGGGGAGGCACTAGTTGCTACCTGCATTTCCAGACCAACCCCCAGGTTTCCCGCAAACCGCACTAGGAGACACTCGGGGAAGACACGTGGAGGGCTCCTAGAAATCCAAGGCGCTGCAGACAAAGGACGGAACCTCGCCACACTCAGAATTCCGGAACGCGGCCGAGTGGGTTGGGGAGATTTGGGGCTGCCGATCACGCAGGTGCCTGGTTTCACAGGTGTTCCCTCGCAGGGGGAAGTCCGTTAATTACCTCATCAGTCCAGGGGGAGGCACTAGATGCTACCTGCATTTCCAGACCAACCGGCCCCTTTCCCCGGCTGCCAGAAGTAGGAGACACTCGGGGAAGACAAGCGGAGGGCTCCTAGGAGATCCCAGGCGCTGCAGACAGAGGACGGAACCTCGCCAAACTCAGAATTCCGGAACGCGGCCGAGTGGGTGGGGGAGGTTTTAGGTCGACTTCCTCGCAGCTGCCTGTTGTCACAGGTGTTCCCTTGCAGGGGTAAGGCCGCTAATTACCTGATCACTCCAGGGGGAGGCACTAGATGCTACCTGCTTTTAAAGAACAACCCCCTCTTTCCCCGGGATCTCGCACTAGGAGACACTCGGGGAAGACACGCGGAGGGCTCCTAGGGATCCCAGGCACTGCAGACACATGTCGGAACCTCCCCTCTCTCAGAATTCCGGAACGCGGCCGAGTTGGTGGTGGAGGTTTTGGGGCCGCCCTCCACGCAGCTGCCTGATGTCACAGGTGTTCCCTGGCAGGGGGAAGTCCGCTAATTACCTCATCTGTCCAGGGGGAGGCACTAGATGCTACGTGCATTTCCAGCCTATCCCACAATATCCCCGGCAACACGCACAAGGAGACACTCGCGGAAGACACGCGGAGGGCTCCTAGGAGATCCCAGGTGCTGCAGACACATGACGGAACCTCCACACACTCAGAATTCCGGAACAAGGCCGAGTGGGTGGGGGAGGATTTGGGCCGCCCTCCACGCAGCTGCCTGGTGTCACAGGTGTTCCCTGGCAGATGGAAGTCCGCTAATTACCTCATTTGTCCAGCGGGAGGCACTAGATGCTACCTTAATTTCCAGCCCAACCCCAGCATTTCCCCGGCAGCCCGCACTAGGAGACACTCGGGGAAGACACGCGGAGGGCTCCTAGGAGATCCCAGGCGCTGCAGACACATGACGCAACCTCCCCACACTCAGAATTCCGGAACGCTGCCGAGTGGGTGGTGGAGGTTTGGGCCGCCCTCCACGCAGCTGCCTTCTGTCACAGGTGTTCCCAGGCATGGTGAAATCCGCTAATTACCTCATGTGTCCAGGGGGAGGCACTAGATTCTATGTGCATTTCCAGACTAACCCACTATTTCCCCGGCAGCACGCACAAAGAGAAAATCGGGGAAGACACGCGGAGGTCTACTAGGAGATCCCAGGCGCTGCAGACAGAGGACAGAACCTACCCACACTCAGAATTCCGGAACGCGACCGAGTGTGTGGGGGAGGTTTGGGGCCGCACTTCACGCAGCTGCCTGGTTTCATAGGTGTTCCCATGCAGGGGGAATTCCGCTAATTACCTCAACTGTCCAGGGGGAGGCACTAGATGCTACCTGCATTTCCAGCCAACCCCGGCCTTTCCCCGGCAGCCCGCACTAGGAGACACTCGGGGAAGACACGCGGAGGGCTCCTAGGAGATCCCAGGCGCTGCAGACAGAGGACGGAACCTCGCCACACTCAGAATTCCGGAACGCGGCCGAGTGGGTGGGGTAGGTATGGGGTCGACCACCTCGCAGCTGCCTGGTGTCACATGTGTTCCCTGGCAGGGGGAAGTCCGCTAATTACCTCATCAGTCCAGGGGAGGCACTAGATGCTACCTTCATTTCCAGCCCAATCCCCGCCTTTCCCCGGCAGCCCGCAATATGAGACACTCAGGGAAGACACTCGGAGGGCTCCTAGGAGTTCCCAGTTGCTGTAGAAAGAGAACGGAACCTCACCAACCTCAGAAATCCGGAACGCGCCCGTGTGGGTTGGGGAGGTTTGGGGCCTCCCTCCACGCAGCTGCCTGGTGTCACAGGTGTTCCCAGGCAGGGGAAGTCCGCTAATTACCTCATCTGTCCAGTGGGAGGCACTAGATGCTACGTTCATTTCCAGCACAACCCACGCCTTTCCCCGGCAGCCCGCACTAGGAGACACTCGGGAAAGACACGCGGAGGGCTCCTAGGAGATCCCAGGCGCTGCAGACACATGACGCAACCTCCCCACACTCAGAATTCCGGAACGCGGCCGAGTGGTTGGTGGAGGTTTGGGGCCTCACTCCACGCAGCTGCCTGGTGTCACAGGAGTTCCCAGGCAGGGGAAGTCCGCTAATTACCTCATCTGTCCTGAGGGAGGCAGTAGATGCTACGTGCATTTCCAGCCTACCCCACACTATCCCCGGCAGCACGCACAATGAGACACTCGGGGAAGAAACGCGGAGTGCTCCTACTAGATCCCAGGCGCTGCAGACACATGACGGATCCCCCCACACTCAGAATTCCGGAACTCGTCCGAGTGGGTGGGGGAGGTTTGGGGCCTCCTTCCACGCAGCTGCCTTGTGTCACAGCTGTTCACAGGAAGGGGAAGTCCGCTAATTACCTCATCAGTCCAGGGGGAGGCACTAGATGCAACCTGCATTTCCAGCCAAACCCCCTCCTTTCCCCGGCAGCCTGCACTAGGGGACACTCGGGGAAGAAACGCGGAGGGCTCCTAGGAGATCCCAGGCGCTGCAGACAGAGGACGGAACTTACCCACACTCAGAATTCCGGAACGGGGCCGAGTGGGTGGGGTATTATTGGGGCCCCCATCCACGTAGCTGCCTCGTGTCACAGGTGTTCCCTGGCAGGGGGAAGTCTGCTAATTACCTCATCAGTCCAGGGGGATGCACTAGATGCTACCAGCATTTCCAGCCCAACCCCCGCCTTTCCCCGGCTGCGCGCACTAGGAGACACTCGGGGAAGACACGCGGAGGGCTCCTAGGAGATCCCAGGCGCTGCAGACACATGACGCAACCTCCCCACCCTCAGAATTCTGGAACGCGGCCGAGTGGTTGGGGGAGGTTTGGGTCACCCCTCCACGCAGCTGCCTGGTTTCACAGGTGTTCCCTGGCAGCTGGAATTCCGCTAATTACCTCAACTGTCCAGGGGGAGGCACTAGATGCTACCTGCATTTCCAGGCAACCCCGGCCTTTCCCCTGCAGCCCGCACTAGGAGACACTCGGGGAAGACACGCGGAGGGCTCCTAGGAGATCCCAGGTGCTGCAGACAGAGGACGGAACCTCGCCACACTCAGAATTCCGGAACGCGGCCGTGTGTGTGGGGGAGGTTTGGGGTCGACCTCCTCGCAGCTGATTGATGTCACAGGTGTTCCCTTGCAGGGGGAATTCCGCTAATTACCTCATGTGTCCAGGGGGAGGCACTAGATTCTATGTGCATTTCCAGCCTAACCCACTATTTCCCCGGCAGCACGCACAAGGAGACACTCGGGGAAGACACGCGGAGGTCTACTAGGAGATCCAAGTTGCTGCAGACAGAGGACAGAACCTACCCACACTCAGAATTCCGGAACGCGACCGAGTGGGTGGTGGAGGTTTGGGGCCGCCCTCCACGCAGCTGCCTTCTGTCACAGGTGTTCCCAGGCATTGTGAAATCCGCTAATTACCTCATGTGTCCAGGGGGAGGCACTAGATTCTATGTGCATTTCCAGCCTAACCCACTATTTCCCCGGCAGCACGCACAAGGAGACACTCGGGGAAGACACGCGGAGGTCTACTAGGAGATCCAAGGCGCTGCAGACAGAGGACAGAACCTACCCACACTCAGAATTCCGGAACGCGACCGAGTGTGTGGAGGAAATTTGGGGCCGCACTTCACGCAGCTGCCTGGTTTCACAGGTGTTCCCTGGCAGCTGGAATTCCGCTAATTACCTCAACTGTCCAGGGGGAGGCACTAGATGCTACCTGCATTTCCAAGAAACCCAGGCCTTTCCCGGCAGCCCGCACTAGGAGACACTCGGGGAAGACACGCGGATGGCTCCTAGGAGATCCCAGGCGCTGCAGACAGAGGACGGAACCTCGCCACACTCAGAATTCCGGAACGCGCCCGAGTGTGTGGGGGAGGTTTGTGGTCGACATCCTCGCAGCTGATTGATGTCACAGGTGTTCCCTTGCAGGGGGAAGTCCGCTAATTACCTGATCTGTCCAGGGGGAGGCACTTGATGCTACCTGCATTTCCAGCCAAACACCCACATTTCCCCGGCAGCCGGCATTAGGAGACACTCGGGGAAGACACGCGGAAGGATCCTAGGAGATCCCAGGCGCTGTAGACAGAGGACGTAACCTCGCTAGCCTCAGAATTCAGGATCGCGTCCGAGTGGGTGGGGGAGGTTTGGGTCCGCCCTCCACGCTGCTGCCTGGTGTCACAGGTGTTCCCTGGCAGGGGGAATCCAGCTAATTACCTCATCGGTCCACAGGGAGGCACTAGATGCTACCTGCATTTCCAGCCCAACCCCTGCTTTTCCCCGGCAGCACGCACTAGGAGACACTCGAGGAAGACAAGCGGAGGGCTCCTAGGAGATCCCAGGCGCTGCAGACAGAGGACAGAACCTCGCCACACTCAGAATTCCGGAACGCGGCCGAGTGGTGGGGGATGTTTGGGGCCGTCCTCCACGCAGCTTCCTGGTGTCACAGGTGTTCCCTGGCATGGGGAAGTCCGCTAATTACCTCATCTGTCCAGGGGGAGGCACTAGTTGCTACCTGCATTTCCAGACCAACCCCCAGGTTTCCCGGCAAACCGCACTAGGAGACACTCGGGGAAGACACGTGGAGGGCTCCTAGAAATCCAAGGCGCTGCAGACAAAGGACGGAACCTCGCCACACTCAGAATTCCGGAACGCGGCCGAGTGGGTTGGGGAGATTTGGGGCTGCCGATCACGCAGGTGCCTGGTTTCACAGGTGTTCCCTCGCAGGGGGAAGTCCGTTAATTACCTCATCAGTCCAGGGGGAGGCACTAGATGCTACCTGCATTTCCAGACCAACCGGCCCCTTTCCCCGGCTGCCAGAAGTAGGAGACACTCGGGGAAGACAAGCGGAGGGCTCCTAGGAGATCCCAGGCGCTGCAGACAGAGGACGGAACCTCGCCAAACTCAGAATTCCGGAACGCGGCCGAGTGGGTGGGGGAGGTTTTAGGTCGACTTCCTCGCAGCTGCCTGTTGTCACAGGTGTTCCCTTGCAGGGGTAAGGCCGCTAATTACCTCATCTGTCCAGGGGGAGGCACTAGATGCTACGTGCATTTCCAGCCTATCCCACAATATCCCCGGCAACACGCACAAGGAGACACTCGCGGAAGACACGCGGAGGGCTCCTAGGAGATCCCAGGTGCTGCAGACACATGACGGAACCTCCACACACTCAGAATTCCGGAACAAGGCCGAGTGGGTGGGGGAGGATTTGGGCCGCCCTCCACGCAGCTGCCTGGTGTCACAGGTGTTCCCTGGCAGATGGAAGTCCGCTAATTACCTCATTTGTCCAGCGGGAGGCACTAGATGCTACCTTAATTTCCAGCCCAACCCCAGCATTTCCCCGGCAGCCCGCACTAGGAGACACTCGGGGAAGACACGCGGAGGGCTCCTAGGAGATCCCAGGCGCTGCAGACACATGACGCAACCTCCCCACACTCAGAATTCCGGAACGCTGCCGAGTGGGTGGTGGAGGTTTGGGGCCGCCCTCCACGCAGCTGCCTTCTGTCACAGGTGTTCCCAGGCATTGTGAAATCCGCTAATTACCTCATGTGTCCAGGGGGAGGCACTAGATTCTATGTGCATTTCCAGACTAACCCACTATTTCCCCGGCAGCACGCACAAAGAGAAAATCGGGGAAGACACGCGGAGGTCTACTAGGAGATCCCAGGCGCTGCAGACAGAGGACAGAACCTACCCACACTCAGAATTCCGGAACGCGACCGAGTGTGTGGGGGAGGTTTGGGGCCGCACTTCACGCAGCTGCCTGGTTTCACAGGTGTTCCCAGGCAGGGGGAATTCCGCTAATTACCTCAACAGTCCAGGGGGAGGCACTAGATGCTACCTGCATTTCCAGCCAACCCCGGCCTTTCCCCGGCAGCCCGCACTAGGAGACACTCGGGGAAGACACGCGGAGGGCTCCTAGGAGATCCCAGGCGCTGCAGACAGAGGACAGAACCTCGCCACACTCAGAATTCCGGAACGCGGCCGAGTGGGTGGGGTAGGTATGGGGTCGACCACCTCGCAGCTGCCTGGTGTCACATGTGTTCCCTGGCAGGGGGAAGTCCGCTAATTACCTCATCAGTCCAGGGGGAGGCACTAGATGCTACCTTCATTTCCAGCCCAATCCCTGCCTTTCCCCGGCAGCCCGCAATATGAGACACTCAGGGAAGACACTCGGAGGGCTCCTAGGAGTTCCCAGTTGCTGTAGAAAGAGAACGGAACCTCACCAACCTCAGAAATCCGGAACGCGCCCGTGTGGGTTGGGGAGGTTTGGGGCCTCCCTCCACGCAGCTGCCTGGTGTCACAGGTGTTCCCAGGCAGGGGAAGTCCGCTAATTACCTCATCTGTCCAGTGGGAGGCAGTAGATGCTACGTTCATTTCCAGCACAACCCACGCCTTTCCCCGGCAGCCCGCACTAGGAGACACTCGGGAAAGACACGCGGAGGGCTCCTAGGAGATCCCAGGCGCTGCAGACACATGACGCAACCTCCCCACACTCAGAATTCCGGAACGCGGCCGAGTGGTTGGTGGAGGTTTGGGGCCTCACTCCACGCAGCTGCCTGGTGTCACAGGAGTTCCCAGGCAGGGGAAGTCCGCTAATTACCTCATCTGTCCTGAGGGAGGCAGTAGATGCTACGTGCATTTCCAGCCTACCCCACACTATCCCCGGCAGCACGCACAAGGAGACACTCGGGGAAGACACGCGGAGTGCTCCTACTAGATCCCAGGCGCTGCAGACACATGACGGATCCCCCCACACTCAGAATTCCGGAACTCGTCCGAGTGGGTGGGGGAGGTTTGGGGCCTCCTTCCACGCAGCTGCCTTGTGTCACAGCTGTTCACAGGAAGGGGAAGTCCGCTAATTACCTCATCAGTCCAGGGGGAGGCACTAGATGCAACCTGCATTTCCAGGCAAACCCCCTCCTTTCCCCGGCAGCCTGCACTAGGGGACACTCGGGGAAGAAACGCGGAGGGCTCCTAGGAGATCCCAGGCGCTGCAGACAGAGGACGGAACTTACCCACACTCAGAATTCCGGAACGGGGCCGAGTGGGTGGGGTATTATTGGGGCCCCCATCCACGTAGCTGCCTCGTGTCACAGGTGTTCCCTGGCAGTGGGAAGTCTGCTAATTACCTCATCAGTCCAGGGGGATGCACTAGATGCTACCAGCATTTCCAGCCCAACCCCCGCCTTTCCCCGGCTGCGCGCACTAGGAGACACTCGGGGAAGACACGCGGAGGGCTCCTAGGAGATCCCAGGCGCTGCAGACACATGACGCAACCTCCCCACCCTCAGAATTCTGGAACGCGGCCGAGTGGTTGGGGGAGGTTTGGGTCACCCCTCCACGCAGCTGCCTGGTTTCACAGGTGTTCCCTGGCAGCTGGAATTCCGCTAATTACCTCAACTGTCCAGGGGGAGGCACTAGATGCTACCTGCATTTCCAGGCAACCCCGGCCTTTCCCCTGCAGCCCGCACTAGGAGACACTCGGGGAAGACACGCGGAGGGCTCCTAGGAGATCCCAGGCGCTGCAGACAGAGGACGGAACCTCGCCACACTCAGAATTCCGGAACGCGGCCGTGTGTGTGGGGGAGGTTTGGGGTCGACCTCCTCGCAGCTGATTGATGTCACAGGTGTTCCCTTGCAGGGGGAATTCCGCTAATTACCTCATGTGTCCAGGGGGAGGCACTAGATTCTATGTGCATTTCCAGCCTAACCCACTATTTCCCCGGCAGCACGCACAAGGAGACACTCGGGGAAGACACGCGGAGGTCTACTAGGAGATCCAAGTTGCTGCAGACAGAGGACAGAACCTACCCACACTCAGAATTCCGGAACGCGACCGAGTGTGTGGAGGAAATTTGGGGCCGCACTTCACGCAGCTGCCTGGTTTCACAGGTGTTCCCTGGCAGCTGGAATTCCGCTAATTACCTCAACTGTCCAGGGGGAGGCACTAGATGCTACCTGCATTTCCAAGAAACCCAGGCCTTTCCCCGGCAGCCCGCACTAGGAGACACTCGGGGAAGACACGCGGATGGCTCCTAGGAGATCCCAGGCGCTGCAGACAGAGGACGGAACCTCGCCACACTCAGAATTCCGGAAAGCGCCCGAGTGTGTGGGGGAGGTTTGTGGTCGACATCCTCGCAGCTGTTTGATGTCACAGGTGTTCCCTTGCAGGGGGAAGTCCGCTTATTACCTGATCTGTCCTGGGGGAGGCACTAGATGCTACCTGCACTTCCAGCCAAACACCCACATTTCCCCGGCAGCCGGCATTAGGAGACACTCGGGGAAGACACGCGGAAGGATCCTAGGAGATCCCAGGCGCTGTAGACAGAGGACGTAACCTCGCTAGCCTCAGAATTCAGGATCGCGTCCGAGTGGGTGGGGGAGGTTTGGGTCCGCCCTCCACGCTGCTGCCTGGTGTCACAGGTGTTCCCTGGCAGGGGGAATCCAGCTAATTACCTCATCGGTCCACAGGGAGGCACTAGATGCTACCTGCATTTCCAGCCCAACCCCCGCATTTCCCCGGCTGCCCGCAATAGGAGACACTCGGAGAAGACAAGCGGAGGGCTCCTAGTAGATCCTAGGGGCTGCAGACAGAGGACGGAACCTCGCCAAACTCAGAAATCCGGAACGAGGCCTAGTGGGTGGGGGATTATTGGGGCCGCCATCCTCGCAGCTGCCTGGTGTCACAGGTGTTCCCTGGCAGGGGGAAGTCCGCTAATTACCTCATCTCTCCAGGGGGAGTACAAGATGCTACCTGCATTTCCAGAGCAACCCCCGCCTTTCCCTGTCATCCCGCATTAGGAGACACTCGGGGAAGACAAGCGGAGGGCTCCTAGGAGATCCCAGGCGCTACAGACAGAAGATGGAACCTCGCTACACTCAGAATTCCGAAACGCGGCCGAGTGTGTTTCGGAGTTTGGGGCCGCCCTCCACGCAGCTGCCTGGTGTCACAGGTGTTCCAAGGCAGGGGTAATTCAACTATTTACGTCATCTGTCCAGGGGGAGGCACTAGATGCTACCTGCATTTCCAGCCCAACCCCTGCTTTTCCCCGGCAGCACGCACTAGGAGACACTCGAGGAAGACAAGCGGAGGGCTCCTAGGAGATCCCAGGCGCTGCAGACAGAGGACAGAACCTCGCCACACTCAGAATTCCGGAACGCGGCCGAGTGGTGGGGGATGTTTGGGGCCGTCCTCCACGCAGCTTCCTGGTGTCACAGGTGTTCCCTGGCATGGGGAAGTCCGCTAATTACCTCATCTGTCCAGGGGGAGGCACTAGTTGCTACCTGCATTTCCAGACCAACCCCCAGGTTTCCCGGCAAACCGCACTAGGAGACACTCGGGGAAGACACGTGGAGGGCTCCTAGAAATCCAAGGCGCTGCAGACAAAGGACGGAACCTCGCCACACTCAGAATTCCGGAACGCGGCCGAGTGGGTTGGGGAGATTTGGGGCTGCCGATCACGCAGGTGCCTGGTTTCACAGGTGTTCCCTCGCAGGGGGAAGTCCGTTAATTACCTCATCAGTCCAGGGGGAGGCACTAGATGCTACCTGCATTTCCAGACCAACCGGCCCCTTTCCCCGGCTGCCAGAAGTAGGAGACACTCGGGGAAGACAAGCGGAGGGCTCCTAGGAGATCCCAGGCGCTGCAGACAGAGGACGGAACCTCGCCAAACTCAGAATTCCGGAACGCGGCCGAGTGGGTGGGGGAGGTTTTAGGTCGACTTCCTCGCAGCTGCCTGTTGTCACAGGTGTTCCCTTGCAGGGGTAAGGCCGCTAATTACCTGATCACTCCAGGGGGAGGCACTAGATGCTACCTGCTTTTAAAGAACAACCCCCTCTTTCCCCGGGATCTCGCACAAGAGACACTCGGGGAAGACACGCGGAGGGCTCCTAAGGGATCCCAGGCACTGCAGACACATGTCGGAACCTCCCCTCTCTCAGAATTCCGGAACGCGGCCGAGTTGGTGGTGGAGGTTTGGGGCCGCCCTCCACGCAGCTGCCTGATGTCACAGGTGTTCCCTGGCAGGGTGAATTCCGCTAATTACCTCATCTGTCCAGGGGGAGGCACTAGATGCTACGTGCATTTCCAGCCTATCCCACACTATCCCCGGCAACACGCACAAGGAGACACTCGCGGAAGACACGCGGAGGGCTCCTAGGAGATCCCAGGTGCTGCAGACACATGACGGAACCTCCACACACTCAGAATTCCGGAACAAGGCCGAGTGGGTGGGGGAGGATTTGGGCCGCCCTCCACGCAGCTGCCTGGTGTCACAGGTGTTCCCTGGCAGATGGAAGTCCGCTAATTACCTCATTTGTCCAGCGGGAGGCACTAGATGCTACCTTAATTTCCAGCCCAACCCCAGCATTTCCCGGCAGCCCGCACTAGGAGACACTCGGGGAAGACACGCGGAGGGCTCCTAGGAGATCCCAGGCGCTGCAGACACATGACGCAACCTCCCCACACTCAGAATTCCGGAACGCTGCCGAGTGGGTGGTGGAGGTTTGGGGCCGCCCTCCACGCAGCTGCCTTCTGTCACAGGTGTTCCCAGGCATTGTGAAATCCGCTAATTACCTCATGTGTCCAGGGGGAGGCACTAGATTCTATGTGCATTTCCAGACTAACCCACTATTTCCCCGGCAGCACGCACAAAGAGAAAATCGGGGAAGACACGCGGAGGTCTACTAGGAGATCCCAGGCGCTGCAGACAGAGGACAGAACCTACCCACACTCAGAATTCCGGAACGCGACCGAGTGTGTGGGGGAGGTTTGGGGCCGCACTTCACGCAGCTGCCTGGTTTCACAGGTGTTCCCAGGCAGGGGGAATTCCGCTAATTACCTCAACTGTCCAGGGGGAGGCACTAGATGCTACCTGCATTTCCAGCCAACCCCGGCCTTTCCCCGGCAGCCCGCACTAGGAGACACTCGGGGAAGACACGCGGAGGGCTCCTAGGAGATCCCAGGCGCTGCAGACAGAGGACGGAACTTCGCCACACTCAGAATTCCGGAACGCGGCCGAGTGGGTGGGGTAGGTATGGGGTCGACCACCTCACAGCTGCCTGGTGTCACATGTGTTCCCTGGCAGGGGGAAGTCCGCTAATTACCTCATCAGTCCAGGGGGAGACACTAGATGCTACCTTCATTTCCAGCCCAATCCCCGCCTTTCCCCGGCAGCTCGCAATATGAGACACTCAGGGAAGACACTCGGAGGGCTCCTAGGAGTTCCCAGTTGCTGTAGAAAGAGAACGGAACCTCACCAACCTCAGAAATCCGGAACGCGCCCGTGTGGGTTGGGGAGGTTTGGGGCCTCCCTCCACGCAGCTGCCTGGTGTCACAGGTGTTCCCAGGCAGGGGAAGTCCGCTAATTACCTCATCTGTCCAGTGGGAGGCACTAGATGCTACGTTCATTTCCAGCACAACCCACGCCTTTCCCCGGCAGCCCGCACTAGGAGACACTCGGGAAAGACACGCGGAGGGCTCCTAGGAGATCCCAGGCGCTGCAGACACATGACGCAACCTCCCCACACTCAGAATTCCGGAACGCGGCCGAGTGGTTGGTGGAGGTTTGGGGCCTCACTCCACGCAGCTGCCTGGTGTCACAGGAGTTCCCAGGCAGGGGAAGTCCGCTAATTACCTCATCTGTCCTGAGGGAGGCAGTAGATGCTACGTGCATTTCCAGCCTACCCCACACTATCCCCGGCAGCACGCACAAGGAGACACTCGGGGAAGACACGCGGAGTGCTCCTACTAGATCCCAGGTGCTGCAGACACATGACGGATCCCCCCACACTCAGAATTCCGGAACTCGTCCGAGTGGGTGGGGGAGGTTTGGGGCCTCCTTCCACGCAGCTGCCTTGTGTCACAGCTGTTCACAGGAAGGGGAAGTCCGCTAATTACCTCATCAGTCCAGGGGGAGGCACTAGATGCAACCTGCATTTCCAGCCAAACCCCCTCCTTTCCCCGGCAGCCTGCACTAGGGGACACTCGGGGAAGAAACGCGGAGGGCTCCTAGGAGATCCCAGGCGCTGCAGACAGAGGACGGAACTTACCCACACTCAGAATTCCGGAACGGGGCCGAGTGGGTGGAGTATTATTGGGGCCCCCATCCACGTAGCTGCCTCGTGTCACATGTGTTTCCTGGCAGGGGGAAGTCCGCTAATTACCTGATCTGTCCAGGGGGAGGCACTAGATGCTACCTGCATTTCCAGCCCAACCCCCTCCTTTCCCCGGTAGCCTGCACTAGGAGACACTCGGGGTAGAAACGCGGAGGGCTCCTTGGAGATCCCAGGCACTGCAGACAGAGGACGGAACCTCTCCACACTCAGAATTGAGGAACGCGGCCGAGTGGGTGGGGGAGGTTTGGGGTCGACCACCTCGCAGCTCCCTGGTGTCACAGGTGTTCCCTTGCAGGCAGAAGTCCGCTAAATACCTGATCTGTCCAGGGGGAGGCACTAGATACTACCTGCATTTCCAGCCAAACCCCCGCATTTCCCCGGCAGCCCGCACTACGAGACACTCGGGGAAGACACGCGGAGGGCTCCTAGGTGATCCCATGCGCTGCAAACACATGACGCAACCTCCCCACACTCAGAATTCTGGAACGCGGCCGAGTGGGTGGTGGAGGTTTGTGGCCGCCCTCCACGCAGCTGCCTTCTGTCACAGGTGTTCCCAGGCATTGGGAAGTCCGCTAATTACCTCAAGTATCCAGGGGGAGGCACTAGATTCTATGTGCATTTCCAGCCTAACCCACTCTTTCCCCGGCAGCACGCACAAGGAGACACTCGGGGAAGACACGCGGAGATCTACTAAGAGATCCCAGGCTCTGCAGACAGAGGACAGAACCTAACCACACTCAGAATTCCGGAACGAGACCGAGTGGGTGGGGGAAGTTTGGGGTCGACGACCTCGCAGCTGCCTGGTGTCACAGGTGTTCCATTGCAGGCGGGAGTCCACTAATTACATGATCTGTCCAGGGGTAGGCACTAGATACTACCTGCATTTCCAGCCCAACCCCCTCCTTTCCCCGGCATCTCGCACTAGGAGACACTCGGGGAAGACACGCGGAGGGCTCCTAGGGGATCCCAGGCGCTGCAGACACATGTCGGAAACTCCCCTCTCTCAGAATTTAGGACCGTGGCCGAGTTGGTGGTGGAGGTTTGGGGCCGCCCTCCACGCAGCTGCCTGATGTCACAGGTGTTCCCTGGCAGGTTGAAGTCCGCTAATTACATCATCTGTCCAGGGGGAGGCACTAGATGCTACGTGCAATTCCAGCCTATCCCACACTATCCCCGGCAACACGCACAAGGAGACACTCGCGGAAGACACGCGGAGGGCTCCTAGGAGATCCCAGGTGCTGCAGACACATGACGTAACCTCCACACACTCAGAATTCAGGAACACGGCCGAGTGGGTGGGGGAGGATTTGGGCCGCCCTCCACGCAGCTGCCTGGTGTCACAGGTGTTCCCTGGCAGATGGAAGTCCGCTAATTACCTCATTTGTCCAGCGGGAGGCACTAGATGCTACCTTAATTTCCAGCCCAATCCCAGCATTTCCCCGGCAGCCCGCACTAGGAGACACTCGGGGAAGACACGCGGAGGGCTCCTAGGAGATCCCAGGCGCTGCAGACACATGACGCAACCTCCCCACACTCAGAATTCCGGAACGCTGCCGAGTGGGTGGTGGAGGTTTGGGGCCGCCCTCCATGCAGCTGCCTTCTGTCACAGGTGTTCCCAGGCATTGTGAAATCCGCTAATTACCTCATGTGTCCAGGGGGAGGCACTAGATTCTATGTGCATTTCCAGACTAACCCACTATTTCCCCGGCAGCACGCACAAAGAGAAAATCGGGGAAGACACGCGGAGGTCTACTAGGAGATCCCAGGCGCTGCAGACAGAGGACAGAACCTACCCACACTCAGAATTCCGGAACGCGACCGAGTGTGTGGGGGAGGTTTGGGGCCGCACTTCACGCAGCTGCCTGGTTTCACAGGTGTTCCCTGGCAGGGGGAATTCCGCTAATTATCTCAACGGTCCAGGGGGAGGCACTAGATGCTACCTGCATTTCCAGCCAACCCCGGCCTTTCCCCGGCAGCCCGCACTAGGAGACACTCGGGGAAGACACGCGGAGGGCTCCTAGGAGATCCCAGGCGCTGCAGACAGAGGACGGAACCTCGCCACTCTCAGAATTCCGGAACGCGGCCGAGTGGGTGGGGTATGTATGGGGTCGACCACCTCGCACGTGCCTGGTGTCACAGGTGTTCCCTGGCAGGGGGAAGTCCGCTAATTACCTCATCAGTCCAGGGGGAGGCACTAGATGCTACCTTCATTTCCAGCCCAATCCCCGCCTTTCCCCGGCAGCCCGCACTAGGAGACACTCAGGGAAGACTCTCGGAGGGCTCCTAGGAATTCCCAGTTGCTGTAGAAAGAGAACGGAACCTCGCCAACCTCAGAAATCCGGAACGCGCCCGTGTGGGTTGGGGAGGTTTGGGGCCTCCATCCACGCAGCTGCCTGGTGTCACAGGTGTTCCCAGGCAGGGGAAGTCCGCTAATTACCTCATCTGTCCAGTGGGAGGCACTAGATGCTACGTTCATTTCCAGCACAACCCACGCCTTTCCCCGGCAGCCCGCACTAGGAGACACTCGGGGAAGACACGCGGAGGGCTCCTAGGAGATCCCAGGCGCTGCAGACACATGACGCAACCTCCCCACACTCAGAATTCCGGAACGCGCCCGAGTGGGTGGTGGAAGTTTGGGGCCTCCCTCCACGCAGCTGCCTTCTGTCACAGGTGTTCCCAGGCATTGGGAATTCCGCTAATTACCTCATGTGTCCAGGGGGAGGCACTAGATTCTATGTGCATTTCCAGACTAACCCACTATTTCCCCGGCAGCACGCACAAAGAGAAAATCGGGGAAGACACGCGGAGGTCTACTAGGAGATCCCAGGCGCTGCAGACAGAGGACAGAACCTACCCACACTCAGAATTCCGGAACGCGACCGAGTGTGTGGGGGAGGTTTGGGGCCGCACTTCACGCAGCTGCCTGGTTTCACAGGTGTTCCCAGGCAGGGGGAATTCCGCTAATTACCTCAACTGTCCAGGGGGAGGCACTAGATGCTACCTGCATTTCCAGCCAACCCCGGCCTTTCCCCGGCAGCCCGCACTAGGAGACACTCGGGGAAGACACGCGGAGGGCTCCTAGGAGATCCCAGGCGCTGCAGACAGAGGACGGAACTTCGCCACACTCAGAATTCCGGAACGCGGCCGAGTGGGTGGGGTAGGTATGGGGTCGACCACCTCACAGCTGCCTGGTGTCACATGTGTTCCCTGGCAGGGGGAAGTCCGCTAATTACCTCATCAGTCCAGGGGGAGACACTAGATGCTACCTTCATTTCCAGCCCAATCCCCGCCTTTCCCCGGCAGCTCGCAATATGAGACACTCAGGGAAGACACTCGGAGGGCTCCTAGGAGTTCCCAGTTGCTGTAGAAAGAGAACGGAACCTCACCAACCTCAGAAATCCGGAACGCGCCCGTGTGGGTTGGGGAGGTTTGGGGCCTCCCTCCACGCAGCTGCCTGGTGTCACAGGTGTTCCCAGGCAGGGGAAGTCCGCTAATTACCTCATCTGTCCAGTGGGAGGCACTAGATGCTACGTTCATTTCCAGCACAACCCACGCCTTTCCCCGGCAGCCCGCACTAGGAGACACTCGGGAAAGACACGCGGAGGGCTCCTAGGAGATCCCAGGCGCTGCAGACACATGACGCAACCTCCCCACACTCAGAATTCCGGAACGCGGCCGAGTGGTTGGTGGAGGTTTGGGGCCTCACTCCACGCAGCTGCCTGGTGTCACAGGAGTTCCCAGGCAGGGGAAGTCCGCTAATTACCCTCATCTGTCCTGAGGGAGGCAGTAGATGCTACGTGCATTTCCAGCCTACCCCACACTATCCCCGGCAGCACGCACAAGGAGACACTCGGGGAAGACACGCGGAGTGCTCCTACTAGATCCCAGGTGCTGCAGACACATGACGGATCCCCCCACACTCAGAATTCCGGAACTCGTCCGAGTGGGTGGGGGAGGTTTGGGGCCTCCTTCCACGCAGCTGCCTTGTGTCACAGCTGTTCACAGGAAGGGGAAGTCCGCTAATTACCTCATCAGTCCAGGGGGAGGCACTAGATGCAACCTGCATTTCCAGCCAAACCCCCTCCTTTCCCCGGCAGCCTGCACTAGGGGACACTCGGGGAAGAAACGCGGAGGGCTCCTAGGAGATCCCAGGCGCTGCAGACAGAGGACGGAACTTACCCACACTCAGAATTCCGGAACGGGGCCGAGTGGGTGGAGTATTATTGGGGCCCCCATCCACGTAGCTGCCTCGTGTCACATGTGTTTCCTGGCAGGGGGAAGTCCGCTAATTACCTGATCTGTCCAGGGGGAGGCACTAGATGCTACCTGCATTTCCAGCCCAACCCCCTCCTTTCCCCGGTAGCCTGCACTAGGAGACACTCGGGGTAGAAACGCGGAGGGCTCCTTGGAGATCCCAGGCACTGCAGACAGAGGACGGAACCTCTCCACACTCAGAATTGAGGAACGCGGCCGAGTGGGTGGGGGAGGTTTGGGGTCGACCACCTCGCAGCTCCCTGGTGTCACAGGTGTTCCCTTGCAGGCAGAAGTCCGCTAAATACCTGATCTGTCCAGGGGGAGGCACTAGATACTACCTGCATTTCCAGCCAAACCCCCGCATTTCCCCGGCAGCCCGCACTACGAGACACTCGGGGAAGACACGCGGAGGGCTCCTAGGTGATCCCATGCGCTGCAAACACATGACGCAACCTCCCCACACTCAGAATTCTGGAACGCGGCCGAGTGGGTGGTGGAGGTTTGTGGCCGCCCTCCACGCAGCTGCCTTCTGTCACAGGTGTTCCCAGGCATTGGGAAGTCCGCTAATTACCTCAAGTATCCAGGGGGAGGCACTAGATTCTATGTGCATTTCCAGCCTAACCCACTCTTTCCCCGGCAGCACGCACAAGGAGACACTCGGGGAAGACACGCGGAGATCTACTAAGAGATCCCAGGCTCTGCAGACAGAGGACAGAACCTAACCACACTCAGAATTCCGGAACGAGACCGAGTGGGTGGGGGAAGTTTGGGGTCGACGACCTCGCAGCTGCCTGGTGTCACAGGTGTTCCATTGCAGGCGGGAGTCCACTAATTACATGATCTGTCCAGGGGTAGGCACTAGATACTACCTGCATTTCCAGCCCAACCCCCTCCTTTCCCCGGCATCTCGCACTAGGAGACACTCGGGGAAGACACGCGGAGGGCTCCTAGGGGATCCCAGGCGCTGCAGACACATGTCGGAAACTCCCCTCTCTCAGAATTTAGGACCGTGGCCGAGTTGGTGGTGGAGGTTTGGGGCCGCCCTCCACGCAGCTGCCTGATGTCACAGGTGTTCCCTGGCAGGTTGAAGTCCGCTAATTACATCATCTGTCCAGGGGGAGGCACTAGATGCTACGTGCAATTCCAGCCTATCCCACACTATCCCCGGCAACACGCACAAGGAGACACTCGCGGAAGACACGCGGAGGGCTCCTAGGAGATCCCAGGTGCTGCAGACACATGACGTAACCTCCACACACTCAGAATTCAGGAACACGGCCGAGTGGGTGGGGGAGGATTTGGGCCGCCCTCCACGCAGCTGCCTGGTGTCACAGGTGTTCCCTGGCAGATGGAAGTCCGCTAATTACCTCATTTGTCCAGCGGGAGGCACTAGATGCTACCTTAATTTCCAGCCCAATCCCAGCATTTCCCCGGCAGCCCGCACTAGGAGACACTCGGGGAAGACACGCGGAGGGCTCCTAGGAGATCCCAGGCGCTGCAGACACATGACGCAACCTCCCCACACTCAGAATTCCGGAACGCTGCCGAGTGGGTGGTGGAGGTTTGGGGCCGCCCTCCATGCAGCTGCCTTCTGTCACAGGTGTTCCCAGGCATTGTGAAATCCGCTAATTACCTCATGTGTCCAGGGGGAGGCACTAGATTCTATGTGCATTTCCAGACTAACCCACTATTTCCCCGGCAGCACGCACAAAGAGAAAATCGGGGAAGACACGCGGAGGTCTACTAGGAGATCCCAGGCGCTGCAGACAGAGGACAGAACCTACCCACACTCAGAATTCCGGAACGCGACCGAGTGTGTGGGGGAGGTTTGGGGCCGCACTTCACGCAGCTGCATGGTTTCACAGGTGTTCCCTGGCAGGGGGAATTCCGCTAATTATCTCAACGGTCCAGGGGGAGGCACTAGATGCTACCTGCATTTCCAGCCAACCCCGGCCTTTCCCCGGCAGCCCGCACTAGGAGACACTCGGGGAAGACACGCGGAGGGCTCCTAGGAGATCCCAGGCGCTGCAGACAGAGGACGGAACCTCGCCACACTCAGAATTCCGGAACGCGGCCGAGTGGGTGGGGTATGTATGGGGTCGACCACCTCGCACGTGCCTGGTGTCACAGGTGTTCCCTGGCAGGGGGAAGTCCGCTAATTACCTCATCAGTCCAGGGGGAGGCACTAGATGCTACCTTCATTTCCAGCCCAATCCCCGCCTTTCCCCGGCAGCCCGCACTAGGAGACACTCAGGGAAGACTCTCGGAGGGCTCCTAGGAATTCCCAGTTGCTGTAGAAAGAGAACGGAACCTCGCCAACCTCAGAAATCCGGAACGCGCCCGTGTGGGTTGGGGAGGTTTGGGGCCTCCATCCACGCAGCTGCCTGGTGTCACAGGTGTTCCCAGGCAGGGGAAGTCCGCTAATTACCTCATCTGTCCAGTGGGAGGCACTAGATGCTACGTTCATTTCCAGCACAACCCACGCCTTTCCCCGGCAGCCCGCACTAGGAGACACTCGGGGAAGACACGCGGAGGGCTCCTAGGAGATCCCAGGCGCTGCAGACACATGACGCAACCACCCACACTCAGAATTCCGGAACGCGCCCGAGTGGGTGGTGGAAGTTTGGGGCCTCCCTCCACGCAGCTGCCTTCTGTCACAGGTGTTCCCAGGCATTGGGAATTCCGCTAATTACCTCATGTGTCCAGGGGGAGGCACTAGATTCTATGTGCATTTCCAGCCTAACCCACTATTTCCCCGGCAGCACGCACAAGGAGACACTCGGGGAAGACACGCAGAGGTCTACTAGGTGATCCCAGGCGCTGCAGACAGAGGACAGAACCTACCCACACTCAGAATTCCGGAACGCGACCGAGTGTGTGTGGGAGGTTTGGGCCGCACTTCACGAACCTGCCTGGTGTCACAGGTGTTCCCTGGCAGGGGGAAGTCCGCTAATTACCTCATCAGTCCAGGGGGAGGCACTAGATGCTACCTGCATTTCCAGCCCAACCCCCGCCTTTCCCCGGCTGCGCGCAATAGGAGACACTCGGGGAAGACACGCGGAGGGCTCCTAGGAGATCCCAGGCGCTGCAGACACATGACGCAACCTCCCCACCCTCAGAATTCTGGAACGCGGCCGAGTGGTTGGGGGAGGTTTGGGTCAGCCCTCCACGCAGCTGCCTGGTTTCACAGGTGTTCCCTGGCAGCTGGAATTCCGCTAATTACCTCAACTGTCCAGGGGGAGGCACTAGATGCTACCTGCATTTCCAGGCAACCCCGGCCTTTCCCCTGCAGCCCGCACTAGGAGACACTCGGGGAAGACACGCGGAGGGCTCCTAGGAGATCCCAGGCGCTGCAGACAGAGGACGAAACCTCGCCACACTCAGAAATCCGGAACGCGCCCGAGTGTGTGGGGGAGGTTTGTGGTCGACCTCCTCGCAGCTGATTGATGTCACAGGTGTTCCCTTGCAGGGGGAAGTCCGCTAATTACCTGATCTGTCCAGGGGGAGGCACTAGATGCTACCTGCATTTCCAGCCAAACACCCACATTTCCCCAGCAGCCGGCATTAGGAGACACTCGGGGAAGACACGCGGAAGGATACTAGGAGATCCCAGGCGCTGTAGACAGAGGACGTAACCTCGCTAGCCTCAGAATTCAGGATCGCGTCCGAGTGGGTGGGGGAGGTTTGGGTCCGCCCTCCACGCTGCTGCCTGGTGTCACAGGTGTTCCCTGGCAGGGGGAATCCAGCTAATTACCTCATCGGTCCACAGGGAGGCACTAGATGCTACCTGCATTTCCAGCCCAACCCCCGCATTTCCCCGGCTGCCCGCAATAGGAAACACTCGGAGAAGACAAGCGGAGGGCTCCTAGTAGATCCTAGGGGCTGCAGACAGAGGACGGAACCTCGCCAACCTCAGAAATCCGGAACGAGGCCTAGTGGGTGGGGGAGTATTGGGGCCGCCATCCTCGCAGCTGCCTGGTGTCACAGGTGTTCCCTGGCAGGGGAAGTCCGCTAATTACCTCATCTCTCCAGGGGGAGTACAAGATGCTACCTGCATTTCCAGAGCAACCCCCGCCTTTCCCTGTCATCCCGCATTAGGAGACACTCGGGGAAGACAAGCGGAGGGCTCCTAGGAGATCCAAGGCGCTGCAGACAGAGGACAGAACTTCGCCACACTCAGAATTCCGGAACGCGGCCGAGTGTGTTTTGGAGGTTTGGGGTCGACCTCCTCGCACCTGATTGGTGTCACAGGTGTTCCCTTGCAGGGGGAATTCCGCTAATTACCTGATCTGTCCAGGAGGAGGCACTAGATGCTACCTGCATTTCCAGCCCAACCCCCACATTTCCCTGGCAGCCCGCACTAGGAGACACTCGGGGAAGACACGCGGAGGGCTCCTAGGAGATCCCAGGCGCTGTAGAAAGATGACGGAACCTCGCCAACCTCAGAATTCAGGAACGCGGCCGAGTGGGTGGGGGATATTTGGGTCCGCGCTCTGCGATGCTGCCTGGTGTCACAGGTGTTCCCTGGCAGGGGGAATCCTGCTAATTACCTCATCGGTCCACAGGGAGGCACTAGATTCTACCTGCATTTCCAGCCCAACCCCCGCCTTTCCCCGGCTGCCCGCAAAAGGAGACAATCGGAGAAGACATGCGGAAGTCTCCTAGGAGATCCCAGGGGCTGCAGACAGAGGACGGAACCTACCCACACTCAGAATTCCGGAACGCGGCCGAGTGTGTGGGAGGTATGGGGTCGACCATCTCGCAGCTGCCTGGTGTCACAGGTGTTCCCTGGCAGGGGGAATCCCGCTAATTACCTCATCGGTCCACAGGGAGGCACTAGATGCTACCTGCATTTCCAGCCCAACCCCCGCCTTTCCCCGGCTGCCCGCAATAAGAGACACTCGGAGAAGACAAGCGGAGGGCTCCTAGGAGATCCCAGGGGCTGCAGACAGAGGACGGAACCTACCCACACTCAGAATTCCGAAACACGCCCGAGTGTGTGGGGGAGGTATGGGGTCGACCACCTCGCATCTGCCTGGTGTCACAGGTGTTCCCTGGCAGGGGGAAGTCAGCTAATTACCTCATCACTCCAGGGCGAGGCACTAGATGCTACCTGCATTTCCAGCCCAACCCCCGCCTTTCACCGGCAGCCCGCACAAAGAGACACTCAGGGAAGACACTTGGAGTTGTCCTAGGAGATCCCAGGCGCTGTAGACCGAGAACGTAACCTCGCCAACCTCAGAAATCCGGAACGAGGCCGAGTGGGTGGGGGAGGTTTGGGGCCGCCCTCCACGCAGCTGCCTGGTGTCACAGGTGTTCCTTGGCAGGGGGAAGTCCGCTAATTACCTCATCTTTCCAGGGGGAGGCCCTAGATGCTACCAGCATTTCCAGCCCATCCACCGCATTTCCCCGGCGGCCTGCACTAGGAGACACTTGGGGAAGACACGAGGAGGGCTCCTATTAGATCCCAGGTGCTGCAGACAGAGGACGGAACCTCGCCACACTCAGAATTCCGGAACACGGCCGAGTGTGTGGGGGAGGTTTGGGGCCGCCCTCCACGCAGCTACCTGGTTTCACAGGTGTTCCCCGGCAGGGGGAAGTCCGCTAAATTCCTCATCAGTCCAGGGGAAGGCACTAAAAGCTACCTCCATTTCCATCCCTACCCCCGCCTTTCCCCGTCATCCCGCACTAGGAGACACTCGGGGAAGACACGCGGAGGGCTCCTATTAGATCCCAGGTGCTGCAGACAGAGGACGGAACCTCGACACACTCAGAATTCCGGAACGCGGCCGAGTTGGTGGGGGAGTTTTGGGGCCGATATCCACGCATCTGTTTCGTGTCTAGGTGTTCCCTGGCAGGGGGAAGTCCGCTAATTACCTCATCATTCCAGGGGGAGGCACTAGATGCTACCAGCATTTCCAGCCCATCCACAGCCTTTCCCCGGCAGCCCGCACTAGGAGACACTCGGGGAAGACACGCGGAGGTCTCCTACGAGATCCCAGGCACTGCAGACAGAGGACGGAACCTCGACACACTCAGAATTCCGGAACGCAGGCGAGTGGGCTAGGGAGATTTGGGGCCGCCTTCCTGCAGCTGATTGTTGTCAGAGGTGTTCCCTGGCAGGGGGAATTCCTCTAATTACCTCAAAAATCCAGGGGGCGGCACTAGATGCTACCTGCATTTCCAGGCCAACCCCCGCCTTTCCCCGTCATCCCGCACTAGGAGACACACGGGGAAGACACGCGTAAGGATCCCAGGAGATCCCAGGCGTTACAGACTGAGGACGGAACCTCGCCACACTCAGAATTCCGAACCGCGGCCGAGTTTGTTTCGGAGTTTGTGGCCGCCCTCCACGCAGCTGCCTGGTGTCACATGTGTTCCCAGGCAGGGGGAATTCCGCTAATAACCTCATCTGTCCAGGGGGAGGCACTAGATGCTACCTGCATTTCCAGCGAAACCCCCGCCTTTACCCGGCACCCCGCACTAGGAAACACTCGGGGAAGACACGTGCTGTGCTCCTAGGAGATCCCAGGCGCTGTCGACAGAGGACGGAACCTCGCCATCCTCAGAAATCCGGAACGAGGCCGAGTGGTTGGGGAAGGTTTGGGGCAGCCCTCCATGCAGCTGCCTGGTGTCACAGGTGTTCCTGGGCAGGGGGAATTCCTCTAATTACCTCTTATGTCCAGTGGGAGGCACTAGATGCTACCTGCATTTCCAGCCCAACCCCCGCATTTCCCCGTCTACACGCAATAGGAGACACTCGGGGAAGACACGCGGTGGGCTCCTAGGAGATCCCAGGGGCTGCAGACAGAGGACGGAACCTACCCACTCTCAGAATTCCGGAACGCGGCCGAGTGGGTGGGGGAGGTATGGGGTCGACCACCTCGCAGCTGCCTGGTGTCACAGGGGTTCCCTGGCAGGCGGAAGTTCGCTAATTACCTCATCAGTCCAGGTGGAGGCACTAGATGCTACCTGCATTTCCAGCCCAACCCCCGCCTTTCCCCGGCAGCCCGCACAAGGAGACACTCAGGGAAGACACTCGGAGTGCTCCTAGGAGATCCCAGGCGCTGCAGACAGAGGACGGAAATTCCCCACAATCAGAATTCCGGAACCAGGCCGAGTGGGTGGGGGAGGATTTGGGCCGCTCTCATCGCAGCTGCCTGGTGTCACAGGTTTTCCCTGGCAGGGTGAAGTCCGCTAATTACCTGATCTCTCAAGGGGGAGTCACTAGATGCTACCTGCTTTTCCAGCCGAACCCCCTCATTTCCCCGGCATCTCGCACTAGGAGACACTCGGGGAAGACACGCGGATGGCTTCTAGTGGATCCCAGGCGCTGCAGACACATGTCGGAACCTCCCATCTCTCAGAATTCCGGAACGCGGCCGAGTTGGTGTGGGAGGTTTGGGGCCGCCCTCCACGCAGCTGCCTGGTGTCACAGGTATTCCCTGGCAGGGGGAAGTCCGCTAATGACCTCATCTGTCCAGGGGGAGGCACTAGATGCTACGTGCATTTCCAGCCTAACCCACACTATCCACGGCAGCACGCACAAGGAGACACTCGGGGAAGAAACGCGGAGGGCTCCTAGGAGATCCCAGGCGCTGCAGACACATGACGGAACCTCCAAACACTCAGAATTCCGGAACCCGCCGAGTGGGTGGGGGAGGATTTGGGCCGCCCTCCACGCAGCTGCCTGGTGTCACAGGTGTTCCCTGGCAGATGGAAGTTCGCTAATGACCTCATCTGTCCAGGGGGAGGCACTAGATGCTACGTGCATTTCCAGCCTAACCCACACTATCCCCGGCAGCACGCACAAGGAGACACTCGGGGAAGACACGCGGAGGGCTCCTAGGAGATCTCAGGCGCTGCAGACACTTGACGCAACCTCCCCACACTCAGAATTACGGAACGCGGCCGAGTGGGTGGTGGAGGTTTGGGGCCGACCTCCACGCAGCTGCCTTCTATCACAGGTGTTCCCAGGCATTGTGAAGTCCGCTAATTACCTCATGTGTCCAGGGGGAGGCACTAGATTCTATGTGCATTTCCAGCCTAACCCACTATTTCCCCGGCAGCACGCACAAAGAGACACTCGGGGAGGACACGCATAGATCTACTAGAAGATCCCAGGCGCTGCAGACAGAGGACAGAACCTACCCACACTCAGAATTCCGGAACGCGACCGAGTGTGTGGGGGAGGTTTGGGGCCGCACTTCACGCAGCTGCCTGGTTTCACAGGTGTTCCCTGGCAGGGGGAATTCCGCTAATTACCTCAACTGTCCAGGGAGAGGCACTAGATGCTACCTGCATTTCCAGCCAACCCTAGCCTTTCCCTGGCAGCCCGCACTAGGAGACACTCGGGGAAGACACGCGGAGGGCTCCTAGGGGATCCCAGGCGCTGTAGACAGAAGACGGAACCTCGCCACACTCAGAATTCCGGAACGAGGCCGAGTGGGTGGGGGAGGTTTGGTTTCGACCTCCTCGAAGCTGATTGGTGTCACAGGTGTTCCCATGCAGGGGGAAGTCCGCTAATTACCTGATCTTTCCAGGGGGAGGCACTAGATGCTACCTGCATTTCCAGCCCAACACCCACATTTCCCCGGCAGCCCGCAATAGGAGATACTCGGGGAAGACACGCGGAGGGCTCCTAGGGGATCCCAGGCGCTGTAGACAGAGGACGGAACCTCGCCAACCTCAGAATTCAGGAACGCGTCCGAGTGGGTGGGGGAGGTTTGGGTCCGCCTTCACGCTGCTGCCTGGAGTCACAGGTGTTCCCTGGCAGGGGGAATCCCGCTAATTACCTCATCGGTCCACAGGGAGGCACTAGATGCTACCTGCATTTCCAGCCCAACCCCCGCATTTCCCCGGCTGCCCGCAATAGGAGACACTCGATGAAGGCAAGCGGAGGGCTCCTAGGAGATCCCAGGGGCTGCAGACAGAGTACGGAACCTACCCACACTCAGAATTGTGGAACGCGACCGAGTGTGTTGGGGAGGTATGGGGTCGACCACCTCGCAGCTGCCTGGTGTCACAGGTGTTCCCTGGCAGGGGGAAGTCCGCTAATTACCTCATCAGTCCTGGGGGATGCACTAGATGCTACCTGCATTTCCAGCCCAGCCCCCGCATTTCCCCGGCAGCCCGCAATAGGAGACACTCGGGGAAGTCACGCGGAGGGCTCCTAGGAGATCCCAGGCGCTGCAGACACATGACGCAACCTCCCCACCCTCAGAATTCTGGAACGCGGCCGAGTGGTTGGGGGAGGTTTGGGTCAGCCCTCCACGCAGCTGCCTGGTTTCACAGGTGTTCCCTGGCAGCTGGAATTCCGCTAATTACCTCAACTGTCCAGGGGGAGGCACTAGATGCTACCTGCATTTCCAGGCAACCCCGGCCTTTCCCCTGCAGCCCGCACTAGGAGACACTCGGGGAAGACACGCGGAGGGCTCCTAGGAGATCCCAGGCGCTGCAGACAGAGGACGAAACCTCGCCACACTCAGAAATCCGGAACGCGCCCGAGTGTGTGGGGGAGGTTTGTGGTCGACCTCCTCGCAGCTGATTGATGTCACAGGTGTTCCCTTGCAGGGGGAAGTCCGCTAATTACCTGATCTGTCCAGGGGGAGGCACTAGATGCTACCTGCATTTCCAGCCAAACACCCACATTTCCCCAGCAGCCGGCATTAGGAGACACTCGGGGAAGACACGCGGAAGGATACTAGGAGATCCCAGGCGCTGTAGACAGAGGACGTAACCTCGCTAGCCTCAGAATTCAGGATCGCGTCCGAGTGGGTGGGGGAGGTTTGGGTCCGCCCTCCACGCTGCTGCCTGGTGTCACAGGTGTTCCCTGGCAGGGGGAATCCAGCTAATTACCTCATCGGTCCACAGGGAGGCACTAGATGCTACCTGCATTTCCAGCCCAACCCCCGCATTTCCCCGGCTGCCCGCAATAGGAAACACTCGGAGAAGACAAGCGGAGGGCTCCTAGTAGATCCTAGGGGCTGCAGACAGAGGACGGAACCTCGCCAACCTCAGAAATCCGGAACGAGGCCTAGTGGGTGGGGGAGTATTGGGGCCGCCATCCTCGCAGCTGCCTGGTGTCACAGGTGTTCCCTGGCAGGGGAAGTCCGCTAATTACCTCATCTCTCCAGGGGGAGTACAAGATGCTACCTGCATTTCCAGAGCAACCCCCGCCTTTCCCTGTCATCCCGCATTAGGAGACACTCGGGGAAGACAAGCGGAGGGCTCCTAGGAGATCCAAGGCGCTGCAGACAGAGGACAGAACTTCGCCACACTCAGAATTCCGGAACGCGGCCGAGTGTGTTTTGGAGGTTTGGGGTCGACCTCCTCGCACCTGATTGGTGTCACAGGTGTTCCCTTGCAGGGGGAATTCCGCTAATTACCTGATCTGTCCAGGAGGAGGCACTAGATGCTACCTGCATTTCCAGCCCAACCCCCACATTTCCCTGGCAGCCCGCACTAGGAGACACTCGGGGAAGACACGCGGAGGGCTCCTAGGAGATCCCAGGCGCTGTAGAAAGATGACGGAACCTCGCCAACCTCAGAATTCAGGAACGCGGCCGAGTGGGTGGGGGATATTTGGGTCCGCGCTCTGCGATGCTGCCTGGTGTCACAGGTGTTCCCTGGCAGGGGGAATCCTGCTAATTACCTCATCGGTCCACAGGGAGGCACTAGATTCTACCTGCATTTCCAGCCCAACCCCCGCCTTTCCCCGGCTGCCCGCAAAAGGAGACAATCGGAGAAGACATGCGGAAGTCTCCTAGGAGATCCCAGGGGCTGCAGACAGAGGACGGAACCTACCCACACTCAGAATTCCGGAACGCGGCCGAGTGTGTGGGAGGTATGGGGTCGACCATCTCGCAGCTGCCTGGTGTCACAGGTGTTCCCTGGCAGGGGGAATCCCGCTAATTACCTCATCGGTCCACAGGGAGGCACTAGATGCTACCTGCATTTCCAGCCCAACCCCCGCCTTTCCCCGGCTGCCCGCAATAAGAGACACTCGGAGAAGACAAGCGGAGGGCTCCTAGGAGATCCCAGGGGCTGCAGACAGAGGACGGAACCTACCCACACTCAGAATTCCGAAACACGCCCGAGTGTGTGGGGGAGGTATGGGGTCGACCACCTCGCATCTGCCTGGTGTCACAGGTGTTCCCTGGCAGGGGGAAGTCAGCTAATTACCTCATCACTCCAGGGCGAGGCACTAGATGCTACCTGCATTTCCAGCCCAACCCCCGCCTTTCACCGGCAGCCCGCACAAAGAGACACTCAGGGAAGACACTTGGAGTTGTCCTAGGAGATCCCAGGCGCTGTAGACCGAGAACGTAACCTCGCCAACCTCAGAAATCCGGAACGAGGCCGAGTGGGTGGGGGAGGTTTGGGGCCGCCCTCCACGCAGCTGCCTGGTGTCACAGGTGTTCCTTGGCAGGGGGAAGTCCGCTAATTACCTCATCTTTCCAGGGGGAGGCCCTAGATGCTACCAGCATTTCCAGCCCATCCACCGCATTTCCCCGGCGGCCTGCACTAGGAGACACTTGGGGAAGACACGAGGAGGGCTCCTATTAGATCCCAGGTGCTGCAGACAGAGGACGGAACCTCGCCACACTCAGAATTCCGGAACACGGCCGAGTGTGTGGGGGAGGTTTGGGGCCGCCCTCCACGCAGCTACCTGGTTTCACAGGTGTTCCCCGGCAGGGGGAAGTCCGCTAAATTCCTCATCAGTCCAGGGGAAGGCACTAAAAGCTACCTCCATTTCCATCCCTACCCCCGCCTTTCCCCGTCATCCCGCACTAGGAGACACTCGGGGAAGACACGCGGAGGGCTCCTATTAGATCCCAGGTGCTGCAGACAGAGGACGGAACCTCGACACACTCAGAATTCCGGAACGCGGCCGAGTTGGTGGGGGAGTTTTGGGGCCGATATCCACGCATCTGTTTCGTGTCTAGGTGTTCCCTGGCAGGGGGAAGTCCGCTAATTACCTCATCATTCCAGGGGGAGGCACTAGATGCTACCAGCATTTCCAGCCCATCCACAGCCTTTCCCCGGCAGCCCGCACTAGGAGACACTCGGGGAAGACACGCGGAGGTCTCCTACGAGATCCCAGGCACTGCAGACAGAGGACGGAACCTCGACACACTCAGAATTCCGGAACGCAGGCGAGTGGGCTAGGGAGATTTGGGGCCGCCTTCCTGCAGCTGATTGTTGTCAGAGGTGTTCCCTGGCAGGGGGAATTCCTCTAATTACCTCAAAAATCCAGGGGGCGGCACTAGATGCTACCTGCATTTCCAGGCCAACCCCCGCCTTTCCCCGTCATCCCGCACTAGGAGACACACGGGGAAGACACGCGTAAGGATCCCAGGAGATCCCAGGCGTTACAGACTGAGGACGGAACCTCGCCACACTCAGAATTCCGAACCGCGGCCGAGTTTGTTTCGGAGTTTGTGGCCGCCCTCCACGCAGCTGCCTGGTGTCACATGTGTTCCCAGGCAGGGGGAATTCCGCTAATAACCTCATCTGTCCAGGGGGAGGCACTAGATGCTACCTGCATTTCCAGCGAAACCCCCGCCTTTACCCGGCACCCCGCACTAGGAAACACTCGGGGAAGACACGTGCTGTGCTCCTAGGAGATCCCAGGCGCTGTCGACAGAGGACGGAACCTCGCCATCCTCAGAAATCCGGAACGAGGCCGAGTGGTTGGGGAAGGTTTGGGGCAGCCCTCCATGCAGCTGCCTGGTGTCACAGGTGTTCCTGGGCAGGGGGAATTCCTCTAATTACCTCTTATGTCCAGTGGGAGGCACTAGATGCTACCTGCATTTCCAGCCCAACCCCCGCATTTCCCCGTCTACACGCAATAGGAGACACTCGGGGAAGACACGCGGTGGGCTCCTAGGAGATCCCAGGGGCTGCAGACAGAGGACGGAACCTACCCACTCTCAGAATTCCGGAACGCGGCCGAGTGGGTGGGGGAGGTATGGGGTCGACCACCTCGCAGCTGCCTGGTGTCACAGGGGTTCCCTGGCAGGCGGAAGTTCGCTAATTACCTCATCAGTCCAGGTGGAGGCACTAGATGCTACCTGCATTTCCAGCCCAACCCCCGCCTTTCCCCGGCAGCCCGCACAAGGAGACACTCAGGGAAGACACTCGGAGTGCTCCTAGGAGATCCCAGGCGCTGCAGACAGAGGACGGAAATTCCCCACAATCAGAATTCCGGAACCAGGCCGAGTGGGTGGGGGAGGATTTGGGCCGCTCTCATCGCAGCTGCCTGGTGTCACAGGTTTTCCCTGGCAGGGGGAAGTCCGCTAATTACCTGATCTCTCAAGGGGGAGTCACTAGATGCTACCTGCTTTTCCAGCCGAACCCCCTCCTTTCCCCGGCATCTCGCACTAGGAGACACTCGGGGAAGACACGCGGATGGCTTCTAGTGGATCCCAGGCGCTGCAGACACATGTCGGAACCTCCCATCTCTCAGAATTCCGGAACGCGGCCGAGTTGGTGTGGGAGGTTTGGGGCCGCCCTCCACGCAGCTGCCTGGTGTCACAGGTATTCCCTGGCAGGGGGAAGTCCGCTAATGACCTCATCTGTCCAGGGGGAGGCACTAGATGCTACGTGCATTTCCAGCCTAACCCACACTATCCACGGCAGCACGCACAAGGAGACACTCGGGGAAGAAACGCGGAGGGCTCCTAGGAGATCCCAGGCGCTGCAGACACATGACGGAACCTCCAAACACTCAGAATTCCGGAACGCGGCCGAGTGGATGGTCGAGGTTTGGATCTGCCATCCACGCAGCTGCCTTCTGTCACAGGTTTTCCCAGGCATTTTGAAGTCCGCTAATTACCTCATATGTCCAGGGGGATGCACTAGATTCTATGTGCATTTCCAGCCTAACCCACTATTTCCCCGGCAGCACGCACAAGGAGACACTCGGGGAAGACACGCGGAGGTCTACTAGGAGATCCCAGGCGCTGCAGACAGAGGACAGAACCTACCCACACTCAGAATTCCGGAACGCGACCGAGTGTGTGGGGGAGGTTTGGGGCCGCACTTCACGCAGGTGCCTGTTTTCACAGGTGTTCCCTGGAAGCTGGAATTCCGCTAATTACCTCAACTGTCCAGGGGGAGGCACTAAAAGCTACCTGCATTTCCAGGCAACCCCGGCATTTCCCCGGCAGCCCGCACTAGGAGACATTCGGGGAAGACATGCGGAGGGCTCCTAGGAGATCCCAGGCGCTGCAGACAGAGGACGGACCCTCGCCACACTCAGAATTCCGGAACGTGGCCGAGTGAGTGGGGGAGGTTTGGGGTCGACCTCCTCGCAGCTGATTGGTGTCACAGGTGTTCCCTTGCAGGGGGAAGTCCGCTAATTAACTGATCTGTCCAGGGGAAGGCACTAGATGCTACCTGCATTTCCAGCCCAACACCCATATTTCTCCGGCAGCCCGCACTAGGAGACACTCGGGGAAGACACACGGAAGGCTCCTACTAGATCCCAGGCGCTGTAGACAGAGGATGGAACCTCGCCAACCTCAGAATTCAGGAACGCGTCCGAGTGGGTGGGGGAAGTTTGGGTCCGCCCTCCACGCTGCTGCCTGGAGTCACAGGTGTTCCCTGGCATGGGGAATCCCGCTAATTACCTCATCGGTCCACAGGGAGGCACTAGATGATACCTGCATTTCCACCCCAACCCCCGCCTTTCCCCGGCTGCCCCCAATAGGAGAAACTCGGAGAAGACAGCGGAGGGCTCCTAGGAGATATCAGGCACTGTAGACCGAGAACGGAACCTCGCCAACCTCAGAAATCCGGAACGAGGCCGAGTGGGTGGGGGAGGTTTGGGGCCGCCATCCTCGCAGCTGCCTGTTGTCACAGGTGTTCCCTGGCAGGGGGAAGTCCGCTAATTACCTCATTAGTCCAGGGGGAGGCACTAGATGCTACCTGGAATTCCAGCCCAACCCCCGCCTTTCTCCGGCAGCCCGCACTAGGAGAAACTCGGGGAAGACACGCGGTGGTCTCCTAGGAGATCCCTGGCGCTGCAGACAGAGGACGGAACCTCGCCACACTCAGAATTCCGGAACGAGGCTGAGTGAGTGGGGGATGTTTGTGGCCGCCCTCCACCCAGCTGCCTGGTGTCACAGGTGTTCCTTGGCAGGGTGAAGTCCGCTAAATACCTCATCTGTCCAGGGGGAGGCACTAGATGCTAAATGCATTTCCAGACCAACCCCCGCCTTTCCCCAGCAGCCCGCACTAGGAGACACTCGTTAATACACGTGGAGTTCTCCTAAGAGATCCCAGGCTCTGCAGACAGATGACGGAACCTCGCCACACTCAGAAATTCGGAACGCGTCCGAGTGGGTTGGGGATGTTTGGGGCCGCCCTCCACGCAGCTGCCTGGTGTCACAGGTGTTCCCTGGCAGGGGGAAGTCCGCTAATTACCTCATCTCTCCAGGGGGAGGCACTAAAGGCTACCTGCATTTCCAGCCCAACCCCCACCTTTCCCCGGAAGCCCGCAATAAGAGACACTCAGGGAAGACACTCAGAGGTCTCCTAGAAGATCCCAGGCACTGCAGACAGAGGACTGTACCTACCCACACTCAGATTTCCGGAACGCGGCCGAGTGTGTGGGGGAATTTTCGGGCCGAAATCCACGCAGTTGTTTCGTGTCACAGGTGTTCCCTGGCAGGGGGAAGTCCGATAATTACCTCATCAGTCCATGGGGAGGCACTAGATGCTACATGCATTTCCAGCACAACCCCCACATTTCCCCGGCAGCACGCACTAGGAGACACTCAGCGAAGACACTCGGAGGGCTCCTAAGAGATCCAGGCGCTGTAGACAGAGAACGAAACCTCGCCAACCTCAGAATTCCGGAACGCGGCTGAGTGGGTGGGGGATGTTTGGGGCCGCCATCCACGCATTTGCCTGGATTAACAGGTGTTCCCTGGCAGGGGGAAGTCCGCTAAATTCCTCATCAGTCCAGGGGGAGGCACTAGATGCTACCAGCATTTCCAGCCCATCCACAGCCTTTCCCCGGCAGCCCGCACTAGGAGACACTCGGGGAAGACACGCGGAAGGCTCCTAGGAGATCCCAGACGCTGCAGACAGAAGACGGAACCTCGCCACTCTCAGAATTCCGGAACGCGGGCGAGTGGGCTAGGGAGATTTGGGGCCGCCTTCCTGCAGCTGATTGTTGTCAGAGGTGTTCCCTGGCAGGGGGGAATTCCTCTAATTACCTCAACAATCCAGGGGGCGGCACTAGATGTTACCTGCATTTCCAGCCCAAACCCCGCCTTTCCCCGTCATCCCGCACTAGGAGACACTCGGGGAAGACACGCGTAAGGCTCCTAGGAGATCCCAGGCGCTACAGACAGAGGACGGAACCTCGCCACACTCAGAATTACGAAATGCGGCCGAGTGTGTTTCGGAGTTTGTGGCCGCCCTCCACGCAGCTGCCTGGTGTCACAGGTGTTTCCTGGCAGGGTGAAGTCCGCTAATTTCCTCATCTGTCCAGGGGGAGGCACTACATGCTACCAGCATTTCCAGCCCATTCACCGCCTTTCCCCGGCAGCCCGCAGAAGGAGACAATCGGGGAAGACACGCGGACGGCTCCTAGGAAATCCCAGGCGCTGCAGACAGAGGACGGAACCTCGACACACTCAGAATTCCGGAACGTGGCGAGTGGGTTGGAGAGATTTTGGGCCGCCCTCCACGCAGCTGCCTGGTGTCACATGTGTTCCTTGGCAGGGGGAAGTCCGCTAATGACCTCATCTTTCCAGGGGGAGGCCCTAGATGCTACCAGCATTTCCAGCCCATCCACAGCATTTCCCCGGCGGCCCGCACTGGGAGACACTCGGGGAAGACACGCGGAGGGCTCCTAGGAGATCCCAGGCGCTGCAGACTGAGGACGGAACCTCACCACACTCAGAATTCCAGAAAACGGCCGAGTGTGTGGGGGAGTTTTGGGGCCGCCCTCCACGCAGCTGCCTGGTTTCACAGGTGTTCCCTGGCAGGGGGAAGTCCGCTAAATTCCTCATCAGTCCACGGGGAGGCACTAAATGCTACCTGCATTTCCAGCCCAACCCCCGCCTTTCACCGGCAGCTCAAACTAGGAGACACTCGGGGAAGACACGCGGATGGCTCCTAGGAGATCCCAGGCTCTGTAGACAGAGGACGGAACCTCGCAACTCTCAGAATTCCGGAACGCGGGCGAGTGGGTGGGGGCGGTTTGGGGCCGACTTCCACGCAGCTGCATGTTGTCACAGGTGTTCCTTGGAGGGGGAAGTCCGCTGATTACCTCATCTGTCCAGGGGGGGCACTAGATGCTACCTGCATTTCCAGACCAACCCCCGCCTTTCCCCGGCAGCCCGCACCAAGAGACACTCGGGGAAGACACGCGGAGGGCTCTTAGGAGATCCCAGGCGCTTCAGACAGAGGACGAAACCTCGCCAAACTCAGATTTCCGGAACGCGGCCGAGTGTGTGGGGGAGGTTTGGGGTCGAACTCCTCGCAGCTGCCTGGTGTCACAGGTTTTCCCTGGCAGGGGGAAGTCCGCTAATTACCTCATCAGTCCACAAGGAGGCACTAGATGCTACCTGCATTTCCAGCCCAACCCCCGCATTTCCCCGGCTGCCCGCAATAGGAGACACTCGGGGAAGACACGCGGAGGGCTCCTCGGAGATCCCAGGAGCTGCAGACAGAGGACGGATCCTCGCCAAACTCAGAATTCTGGAACGCGGCGAGTGGGTGGGGAATATTTGGGGCCGCCCTCCACGCAGCTGCTTGGTGTCACAGGTGTTCCCTGGCAGGGGGAATTCCGCTAATTACCTCATCAGTCCAGGGGTAGGCACTAGATGCTACCTGCATTTCCATCCCAACCCCCGCCTTTCCCCTGCAGCACACACTAGGGGACTCTCAGGGAAGACACTCGGAAGGCTCCTAGGAAATCCCAGGCGATGTAGACAGAGAACGGAACCTTGCCAACCTCAGAATTCCGGAACGCGACCGAGTGGGTGGGGGAGGTTTGGGGAGGCCCACCAAAAAGCTGCCTGTTATCACAGGTGTTCCCTGGCTGGGGGAAGTCAGCTTATTACCTCATCTCTCCAGGGGTAGGCACTAGATGCTACCTGCATTTCCAGACCAACCCCCGCCTTTCCCCGGCAGCCCGCACTAAGAGACACTCGGGGAAGACACGCGGAGGGCTCCTAGGGGATCCCAGGCACTGTAGACAGAGGACGGAACCTCGCCAAACTCAGATTTGCAGAGCGCGGCCGAGTGGGTGTGGGAGGTTTGGGGTCGAACTCCTCGCAGCTGCCTGGTGTCACAGGTGTTCCCTGGCAGGTGGAATTCTGCTAATTACCTCATTAGTCCAGGGGGATGCACTAGATGCTACCTGCATTTCCAACCCAACCCCCGCATTTCCCCGGCAGCCCGCAATGGGAGACACTAGAGGAAGACACGCGGAGTTCTCCTAGGAGATCCCAGGGGCTGCAGACAGAGGACGGAACCTACCCACACTCAGAATTCCGGAACGCGTCCGAGTGGATGGGGGATGTTTTGGGTCGAACACCTCGCAGCTGCCTGGTGTCACAGGTGTTCCCTTGCAGGTGGAAGTCTGCTAAATACCTCATCTGTCCAGGGGGAGGCACTAGATGCTACCTGCATTTCCAGTGAAATCCCCGCCTTTACCCCACAGCCCGCACTAGGAGACACTCGGGGAAGACACGTGCTGTGCTCCTAGGAGATCCCAGGCGCTGCAGACAGAGGACGGAACCTCGCCACCCTCAGAAATCCGGAACGCGGCCGAGTGGTTGGGGAAGTTTGGGGCAGCCCTCCATGCAGCTGCCTGGTGTCACAGGTGTTCCCCGGCAGGGGGAAGTCCGCTAATTACCTCATATGTCCAGGGGGATGCACTAGATGCTACCTGCATTTCCAGACCAACCCCCGCCTTTCCCCGGCAGCCCGCATTGAAGACACTCGGGGAAGACACGCGGTGGGCTCCTAGAAGATCCCAGGCACTGCAGACAGAGGACGGAAACTCCCCACATTCAGAATTCCGGATCCCGGCCGAGTGGGTGGGGGAGGATTTGGGCCGCTCTCAACGCAGCTGCCTGGTGTCACATGTGTTCCCTGGCAGGGGGAAGTCCGCGAATTACCTGATCTCTCCAGGGGGAGGCACTAGATGCTACCTGCTTTTCCAGCCCAACCCCCTCCTTTCCCCGGCATCTCGCACTAGGAAACACTCGGGGAAGACACGCGGAAGTCTCCTAGGTGATCCCAGGCGCTGCAGACACATGTCGGAACCTCCCCTCTCTCAGAATTCCGGAGCGTGGCCGAGTTGGTTGGGGAGGTTTGGGGCCGCACTCCACGCAACTGCCTGGTGCCACAGGTGTTCCTGGGCAGGGGGAATTCTTCTAATTACCTCTTATGTCCAGTGGGAGGCACTAGATGCTACCTGCATTTCCAGCCCAACCCCCGATTTCCCGGTCTACACGCAATAGGAGACACTCGGGGAAGACACGCGGTGGGCTCCTAGGAGATCCCAGGGGCTGCAGACAGAGGACGGAACCTACCCACTCTCAGAATTCCGGAACGCGGCCGAGTGGGTGGGGGAGGTTTGGGGCCTCCCTCCACGCAGCTGCCTGGTGTCACAGGTGTTCCCTTGCAGGCTGAAGTCCGCTAATTACCTGATCTGTCCAGGGGGAGGCACTAGATACTACCTGCATTTCCAGCCAAACCCCCGCATTTCCCCGTCAGCGCACACTACGAGACACTCGGGGAAGACACCCGGAGGGCTCCTAGGAGACCCCAGGCGCTGCAGACAGAGGACGGAATTTCCCCACATTCAGAATTCCGGAACCAGGCCAAGTGGGTGGGGGAGGATTTGGGCCGCTCTCATCGCAGCTGCCTGGTGTCACAGGTTTTCCCTGGCAGGGGGAAGTCCGCTAATTACCTGATCTCTCCAGGGGGAGGCACTAGATGCTACCTGCTTTTCCAGCCGAACCCCCTCCTTTCCCCGGCATCTCGCACAAGGAGACACTCGGGGAAGACACGCGGAGGGCTTCTAGTGGATCCCAGGCGCTGCAGACACATGTCGGAACCTCCCATCTCTCAGAATTCCTGAACGCGGCCGAGATGGTGGGGGAGGTTTGGGGCCGCCTTCCACGCAGCTGCCTGGTGTCACAGGTGTTCCCTGGCAGATGGAATTCCGCTAATTACCTCATTTGTCCAGCGGCAGGCACTAGATGCTACCTAAATTTCCAGCCCAACCCCCGCCTTTCCCCGGCAGCCCGCAATAGGAGACACTCGGGGAAGACACGCGGAGGGCTCCTAGGAGATCTCAGGCGCTGCAGACACATGACGCAACCTACCCACACTCAGAATTGTGGAACGCGACCGAGTGTGTTGGGGAGGTATGGGGTCGACCACCTCGCAGCTGCCTGGTGTCACAGGTGTTCCCTGGCAGGGGGAAGTCCGCTAATTACCTCATCTCTCCAGGGGGAGGCACTAAAGGCTACCTGCATTTCCAGCCCAACCCCCGCCTTTCCCCGGTAGCCCGCAATAAGAGACACTCAGGGAAGACACTCGGAGGGCTCCTAGAAGATCCCAGGCACTGCAGACAGAGGACTGTACCTACCCACACTCAGATTTCCGGAACGTGGCCGAGTGGGTGGGGGAATTTTGGGGCCGAAATCCACGCAGTTGTTTCGTGTCACAGGTGTTCCCTGGCAGGGGGAAGTCCGATAATTACTCATCATTCCATGGGGAGGCACTAGATGCTACCTGCATTTCCAGCACAACCCCCGCATTTCCACGGCAGCACGCACTAGGAGACACTCGGGGAAGACACGCGGAAGGCTCCTAGGAGATCCCAGGCGCTGCAGACAGAGGACGGAACCTCGCCACACTCAGAATTCCGGAACGCGGGCGAGTGGGCTAGGGAGATTTGGGGCCGCCTTCCTGCAGCTGATTTTTGTCAGAGGTGTTCCCTGGCAGGGGGAATTCCTCTAATTACCTCAACAATCCAGGGGGAGGCACTACATGCTTCCTGCATTTCGATCCCAACCCCGGCATTTAACCGGCTGCCCGCACTAGGAGAGAATCTCGGAAGACACGCGGATGGCTCCTAGGAGATCCCAGGCACTGCAGACAGAGGACGGAACCTCCTCACATTCAGAATTCCGGAACGCGGCCGAGTGGCTGGGGGAGGTTTGGGACCGCGCTCCACGCAGCTGCCTGGTTTCACAGCTGTTCCCTGGCAGGGGAAAGTCCGCTAATTACCTCCCCTGTCCAGGGGGAGGCACTACATGCTTCCTGCATTTCCGGTCAAATCCCCGCCTTTCCCCGGCAGCCCGCAACATGAGTCACTCGAGGAAGACACGAGGAGGGCTACTTGGTAATCCCAGGCACTGCAGACATAGGACGGAACCTCCCCAACTCAGAATTACGGAACAATTACGAGTGGTTGGGGTAGGTTTGGGGCCACCTTCCATGCAGCATCCTGGTATAAGAGCTGTTCCCTGGCAGGGGGAAGTTCGCTAATTTCCTCCCCTGTCCAGGGGGAGGCACTAAAGCCTTCCTGCATTTCCAGCACAACCCCTGCTTTTCCCCGGTAGCCCGCACTAGGAGACACTCTGGGAAGACTCGCGGAGGGCTCCAAGGAGATCCCAAGTGCTGCAGACAGTGGACGGAACCTCCCCACACTCAGAATTACGGAATAAGTAGGAGTGGTTTGGGGAGTTTTGGGGGCGCCCTCCACGCAGCTGCCTGGTGTCACAGCTGTTCCCTGGCAGGGCGAAGTCCGCTAAATACCTCCCCTGTCCAGAGGAAGGCACTACATGCTACCTGCATTTCCAGCCCAACCCCCGAATTTCCCCCTAAGCCCGCAATAGCAGACACTCGAGGAAGACACGCGGAGGGCTCCTAGGAGATCCCAGGCGCTGCAGACAGAGGACGGAACCTCCCCACACTCAGAATTCCGGAAAGAGGCCGAGTGGGTGGGGGAGGTTTGGGGCCGCCCTCCACGCAGCTGCCTGGTGTCACAGGTATTCCCTGGCAGGGGGAATTCCGCTAATGACCTCATCTGTCCAGGGGGAGGCACTAGATGCTACGTGCATTTCCAGCCTAACCCACACTATCCCCGGCAGCACACACAAGGAGACAATCGGGGAAGACACGCGGAGGGCTCCTAGGAGATCCCAGGCGCTGCAGAAACATGACGGAACCTCCAAACACTCAGAATTCCGGAACCCGCCGAGTGGGTGGGGGAGGATTTGGGCCGCCTTCCACGCAGCTGCCTGGTGTCACAGGTGTTCCCTGGCAGATGGAATTCCGCTAATTACCTCATTTGTCCAGCGGCAGGCACTAGATGCTACCTAAATTTCCAGCCCAACCCCCGCCTTTCCCCGGCAGCCCGCACTAGGAGACACTCGGGGAAGATACGCGGAGGGCTCCTAGGGGATCCCAGGCGCTGTAGACAGAGGACGGAACCTCGCCAACCTCAGAATTCAGGAACGCGTCCGAGTGGGTGGGGGAGGTTTGGGTCCGCCTCCACGCTGCTGCCTGGAGTCACAGGTTTTCCCTGGCAGGGGGAATCCCGCTAATTACCTCATCGGTCCACAGGGAGGCACTAAATGCTACCTGCATTTCCAGCCCAACCCCCGCATTTCCCCGGCTGCCCGCAATAGGAGACACTCGGTGAAGTGAAGCGGAGGGCTCCTAGGAGATCCCAGGGGCTGCAGACAGAGTACGGAACCTACCCACACTCAGAATTGCGGAACGCGACCGAGTGTGTTGGGGAGGTATGGGGTCGACCACCTCGCAGCTGCCTCGTGACACAGGTGTTCCCTGGCAGGGGGAAGTCCGCTAATTACCTCATCAGTCCTGGGGGAGGCACTAGATGCTAGCTGCATTTCCAGCTCAACCCCCGCCTTTCCCCGGGTGCCCGCAATAGGAGACACTCGGGCAAGACACGCGGAGGGCTCCTAGGAGATCCCAGGCGCTGCAGACACATGACGCAACCTCCCCACACTCAGAATTCCAGAACGTGGCCGAGTGGATGGTCGAGGTTTGGGTCCGCCATCCACGCAGCTGCCTTCTGTCACAGGTTTTCCCAGGCATTTTGAAGTCCGCTAATTACCTCATGTGTCCAGGGGGAGGCACTAGATTCTATGTGCATTTCCAGCCTAACCCACTATTTCCCCGGCAGCACGCACAAGGAGACACTCGGGGAAGACACGCGGAGGTCTACTAGGAGATCCCAGGCGCTGCAGACAGAGGACAGAACCTACCCACACTGAGAATTCCGGAACGCGACCGAGTGTGTGGGGGAAGTTTGGGGCCGCACTTCACGCAGCTGCCTGTTTTCACAGGTGTTCCCTGGAAGCTGGAATTCCGCTAATTACCTCAACTGTCCAGGGGGAGGCACTAAAAGCTACCTGCATTTCCAGGCAACCCCGGCATTTCCCCGGCAACCCGCACTAGGAGACACTCGGGGAAGACACGCGGAGGGCTCCTAGGAGATCCCAGGCGCTGCAGACAGAGGATGGAACCTCGCCAAACTCAGAATTCCGGAACGCGGCCGAGTGTGTGGGGGAGGTTTGGGGTCGACCTCCTAGCAGCTGATTGGTGTCACAGGTGTTCCCTTGCAGGGGGAAGTCCGCTAATTACCTGATCTGTCCAGGGGGAGGCACTAGATGCTACCTGCATTTCCAGCCCAACACCCATATTTCTCCAGCAGCCCGCACTAGGAGAGACTCGGGGAAGACACACGGAAGGCTCCTACTAGATCCCAGGCGCTGTAGACAGAGGATGGAACCTCGCCAACCTCAGAATTCAGGAACGCGTCCGAGTGGGTGGGGGAGGTTTGGGTCCGCCCTCCACGCTGCTGCCTGGTGTCACAGGTGTTCCCTGGCAGGGGGAAGTCCGCTAATTACCTCATCTCTCCAGGGGGAGGCACTAAAGGCTACCTGCATTTCCAGCCCAACCCCCGCCTTTCCCCGGAAGCCCGCAATAAGAGACACTCAGGGAAGACACTCGGAGGGCTCCTAGAAGATCCCAGGCACTGCAGACAGAGGACTGTACCTACCCACACTCAGATTTCCGGAACGCGGCCGAGTGGGTGGGGGAATTTTGGGGCCGAAATCCACGCAGTTGTTTCGTGTCACAGGTGTTCCCTGGCAGGGGGAAGTCCGATAATTACCTCATCAGTCCATGGGGAGGCACTAGATGCTACCTGCATTTCCAGCACAACCCCCGCATTTCCACGGCAGAACGCACTAGGAGACACTCGGGGAAGACACGCGGAAGGCTCCTAGGAGATCCCAGGCGCTGCAGACAGAGGACGGAACCTCGCCACAATCAGAATTCCGGAACGCGGGCGAGTGGGCTAGGGAGATTTGGGGCCGCCTTCCTGCAGCTGATTTTTGTCAGAGGTGTTCCCTGGCAGGGGGAATTCCTCTAATTACCTCAACAATCCAGGGGGAGGCACTACATGCTTCCTGCATTTCGATCCCAACCCCGGCATTTAACCGGCTGCCCGCACTAGGAGAGAATCTCGGAAGACACGCGGATGGCTCCTAGGAGATCCCAGGCACTGCAGACAGAGGACGGAACCTCCTCACATTCAGAATTCCGGAACGCGGCCGAGTGGCTGGGGGAGGTTTGGGACCGCGCTCCACGCAGCTGCCTGGTTTCACAGCTGTTCCCTGGCAGGGGAAAGTCCGCTAATTACCTCCCCTGTCCAGGGGGAGGCACTACATGCTTCCTGCATTTCCGGTCAAATCCCCGCCTTTCCCCGGCAGCCCGCAACATGAGTCACTCGAGAAAGACACGAGGAGGGCTACTTGGTAATCCCAGGCACTGCAGACATAGGACGGAACCTCCCCAACTCAGAATTACGGAACAATTACGAGTGGTTGGGGTAGGTTTGGGGCCACCTTCCATGCAGCATCCTAGTATAAGAGCTGTTCCCTGGCAGGGGGAAGTTCGCTAATTTCCTCCCCTGTCCAGGGGGAGGCACTAAAGCCTTCCTGCATTTCCAGCACAACCCCTGCTTTTCCCCGGTAGCCCGCACTAGGAGACACTCTGGGAAGACTCGCGGAGGGCTCCAAGGAGATCCAAGTGCTGCAGACAGTGGACGGAACTCCCCACACTCAGAATTACGGAATAAGTAGGAGTGGTTTGGGGAGTTTTGGGGGCGCCCTCCACGCAGCTGCCTGGTGTCACAGCTGTTCCCTGGCAGGGCGAAGTCCGCTAAATACCTCCCCTGTCCAGAGGAAGGCACTACATGCTACCTGCATTTCCAGCCCAACCCCCGAATTTCCCCCTAAGCCCGCAATAGCAGACACTCGAGGAAGACACGCGGAGGGCTCCTAGGAGATCCCAGGCGCTGCAGACAGAGGACGGAACCTCCCCACACTCAGAATTCCGGAAAGAGGCCGAGTGGGTGGGGGAGGTTTGGTGCCGCCCTCCACGCAGCTTCCTGGTATAACAGCTGTTCCCTGGCAGGGGGAATTTCGCTAATTTCCTCCCCTGTCCATGGTAAGGCACTAAAGCCTTCCTGCATTTCCAGCCAAACCCCTGCATATCCCCGGCAACCCGCACTAGGAGAAACTCGGGGAAGACAAGAGGAGGGCTCCTAATAGATCCCAGGTGCTGCAGACATAGGACGGAACCTCCCCACACTTAGAATTCCGGAGCTCGTCAGACTAGGTGGGGGATGTTTAGGGCAGCCCTCCACGCAGCTGCCTGGTTTCAATGCTGTTCCCTGGCAGGGGGATTTCCGCTAACTACCTCCCTGTCCAGGGGGAGGCACTAAATGCTTCCTGCATTTCCTGCAATTCCCCCGTTTTCCCTGGCAGCCCGCACTAGGAGGCACTAGGGGAAGGCCCGCGGATGGCTCCTAGGAGATCCCAGGCGCTGCAGACATAGGTCGGAACCTCCCCACACTCAGAATTCCGGAACGTGGCCGAGTGTGTGGGGTAGGTTTGGGGCCGCCCTCCAAGCAACTGCCTGGAGTCACAGGTGTCCCTGGCAGGCGGAAGTCCGCTAATTACCTCTCATGACCAGGGGGATTCACTAGATGCTACCTGCATTTCCAGCCGAACCCCCGCAATTTCCCCGGCAGACCGCCAATAGGAGACACTCAGGGAAGACATACGGAGGGCTCCTAGGAGATCCCAATGGCTGCAGATAGAGGAAGGTACCTCCCCACAATCGGAATTACGGAATAAATAAGAGTGGTTTGGGGAGGTTTTGGGGCTCCCTCCACGCAGCTGCCTGGTGTCACAGCTGTATCCTGGCAGGGGGAATTTCGCTAAATTCCTCCCCTGTCCAGGTGGAGGCACTAAATGCTTCCTGCATTTCCTGCAATTCCCCCGTTTTCCCTGGCAGCCCGCACTAGGAGTCACTCGTGGAAGACACGCGGATGGCTCTTAGGAGATCCCAGGCGCTGCAGACATAGGACGGAACCTCCCAACTCTCAGAATTCCGGAACGCGGCCGAGTGGGAGGGGGTTCTTTGGTACCCCCCTCCACGCAGCTGCCTGTTGTCACAGCTGTTCCCTGTCAGGGGAAGTCCGCTAATTACCTCCCCTGTCCAGAGTGAGGGCAATAGATGCTACCTGCATTTCCAGCCAATCCCCCGCCTTTCCCCGGCTTGCCCGCACTAGGAGACACTCGGGGAAGACACGCGGTGGGCTCTTAGGGGATCCCAGGCGCTTCAGAAAGAGGACGGACCCTCCCCACACTGAGAATTCCCGAACGCGTCCGAGTGGTTGGGGGAGTTTGGGGCCGGCCCTCCACGCAGCTGCCTGGAGCCACAGGGGTTGCCCTGGCAGGGGGAAGTCCTCTAATTACCTCCCCCTGTCCAGGTGAGAGGCACTAGATATTACCTGCATTTCCACCCAAACACCACGCATTCCGCGGGCAGCCCTCAATAGGAGACACTCAGGGAAGACACGCGGAGGGCTCCTAGGAGTTCCCAAGTGCTGCAGACAGAGGAAGGAACCTCCCCACAATCAGAATTACGGAATAAATAGGAGTTGGTTTGGGGAGGTTTGGCGGCGACCTCCACGCAGCTGCCTGGTGTCACAGCTGTTCCATGGCAGGGGGAAGTCCTCTAATTACCTCCTCTGTCCAGGGTGAGGCACTACATCTTCCTGCATTTCCAGCAA
>NC_045699.1:75792396-75854810 GCF_009834535.1 Camelus ferus | reverse complement strand
ACACAGTTTCTTTTTACTTGCAAACTCCAATTCAACACATATAGGGGGGGGTACTATCTCCAACTCGGTTTACAGTTAAAAATTGCAGGAACTTCAAAACTGGCACTAGGAAACAGCCAAAGAAACCAGAATAAAAGTTTCCCCTACAACCCGTTCCTTTCTGCTAGATGAACGAACGTCTCTCCTCATGCTCAGTTATGAGAGATAAGTGGTGTGAAAGCCGTTCTTCACCTAGCTAGTTGGGAACACAAAGATTCTTTTAAGTCGCAAACTCCACTCTTTACATATATAGGTATTTTACTATTTCCAAATCTGTCTTACAGTGAAAACTGCATTTACTTCAAAACTAAGAAAGCCTGAGAAACCAGAATAAAACTTTCTCCTGCAATCCGTTCCCTTTGTGCTAGCTGAACGAATGTCTCTCCACATGCTCAGTTCTGAGAGAAAGAGTGTGTGAAAGTCGAACTTCAACCTGCTTGTTGGAAACACAAAGTTTATTTACAGTCGAAACCTCCACTCGATACATATATATGGGAGAAACTAGCTCCAACTCGGTTGTACAGTGAATACTGCAGGAACTTCACAAACCGGCACTAGGAAACAGACTGAGAAATCAGTGTAAATGTTTTCTCCTGAACCATTCCCTTTCTGCTAGATGAACGAACGTCTCTCCACATGCTCAAATCTGAGAGATATGAGTGTGTGAAAGCCGACCTTCACCTAGCTTGTTGGAAACACAAAAATACTTTTCAATGGCAAACTTCACTCCATAAATATATATGAGGATTTGCTAGTTCCAATTCTGTTTTACAGTGAAAACTGCAGGAACTTCAACTCGGCACCAGGAAAACCGCTGAGAGACCAGAGTAAAACTTTCTCCTGCAAACCTTTCCCTTTGTGCTACATGAACGAACGACTCCCAACATGCTCAGTTCTGAGAGATAATTGTGTGTGAATGCCGTGCTTCACCTAGCTGTTGGGAACACACAAGTTTCTTTCAGTGGCAAACTCCACTCCATACATATATTATGGGGTGGTACTATCTCAAACTCTCTTTAAACTGAAGACTGCAGGAACGTCAAACCGGCCCTAGAAACAGCCTGACAAACCGGAATAAAAGTTTCTCTTTAACCAGTCCCTTTGTGATAATGAACGTGCGCCTTTCCACATGTTCAGTTCTGAGAGATAAGTGGTGTTAAAGCCGTTCTTCACCAATCTTGTTGGGAACACAGTTTCTTTTCGGTAACAAACTCGACTCCATACATATATATGTTGATTTACTAGTTCCAAATCGGTTTCACAGTGAAAAATTGAGGAACTTCAAACCAGCTCTAGGAAATACCCTGGGAAACCAAGTAAATGTTTCACCTGCATCCCGTTCCCTTTGTGCTAGATGACGAACGTCACTCCATGCTCAGTTCTGAGAGATAAATGGTGTTAAAGCCGTTCTTCACCTTCTTGTTGGGAACAGAAATTTTCTTTTCAGTCGCAATCTCCACTCAATACATACATATGGGGAGGTCCTAGCTCCAACTCGGTTTTACAGTGAAAACTGCATGAACTTCAAACTGGCACTAGGATACAGCCTGAGTAAACTGATTAAAAGTTTCCCCGGCAACCCGTTAACTTTGGGCTACATGAACGACGTCTCTCCTCATGCTCAGTTCTGAGAGATAAGTGTGTGTGAACGCCGTCCTTCATCTAGCTTATTGGGAAAACACAGTTTCTTTATAGTTGCAAACTCCACTCCATACACATATATGGGGGGTACTATCTCCAACTCGGTTTTACAGTTAAAATTGCAGGAACTTCAAACTGGCACTAGGAAACAGCCAAAGAATCCAGAATAAAAGTTACCCCTCCAACCCGTTCCCTTTCTGCTAGATGAACGAACGTCTCTCCTCATGCTCAGTTCTGAGAGATAAGTGGTGTGAAAGTCGAACTTCAACCTGCTTGTTGGAAACACAAAGTTTATTTTCAGTCGAAACCTCCACTCGATACATATATATGGGGAGAAACTAGCTCCAACTCGGTTGTACAGTGAATACTGCAGGAACTTCAAACAGGCACTAGGAAACAGACTGAGAAAACAGAGTAAATGTTTCTCCTGCAACCCATTCCCTTTGTGCTAGATGAACGAACGTCTCTCCACATGCTCAAATCTGAGAGATATGAGTGTGTGAAAGCCGACCTTCACCTAGCTAGTTGGGAACACAAAGATTCTTTTCAGTCGCAAACTCCACTCCTTACATATATATGGGTATTTACTATTTCCAAATCGGTTTTACAGTGAAAGCTGCATTAACTTCAAAACAGCACTAGGAAATAGCCTGAGAAACCAGAATAAAAACTTTCTCCTGCAACCCGTTCCCTTTGTGCTAGCTGAACGAATGTCTCTCCACATGCTCAGTTCTGAGAGATAATTGTGTGTGAAAGCCGTCCTTCACCTAGCTTGTTGGGAACACAAAGTTTGTTTTCATTTGCAAACAGAACTCCGTACATATATATAGGGAGGTCCTAGATCCAACTAGGTTTTACAGTGAAAACTGCAGAGCTTCAAACCGGCACTAGGAAACAGCCTGAGAAACCAGAGTAAATCTTTCTCCAGCACCCATTGATTTTGTGCTAGATTAACGACCGTCTCTCCACATGCTCAGTTCTGAGAGATATATTTGTGTGAAAGCCGTCCTTCACCTAGCTTGTTGGGAACACAAAGATTCTTTTCAGTCGTGAATTCCACAGCATATATATATATGGAGAGGTACTATCTCAATCTCGGTTTTACAGTTAAAACTGCAGGAACGTCAACCCGGCACTAGGAAACAGCCTGAGAAACCAGAGTAAAAGTTTCTCCTGCAACAATTTCCCTTTATGCTAGATGAACCAACGTCTCTCCACATGCTCAGTTCTGAGAGAAAAGAGTGTGTGAAAGTCGAACTTCAACCTGCTTGTTGGAAACACAAAGTTTATTTTCAGTCGAAACCTCCACTCGATACATATATATGGGGAGAAACTAGCTCCAACTCGGTTGTACAGTGAATACTGCAGGAACTTCAAACAGGCACTAGGAAACAGACTGAGAAAACAGAGTAAATGTTTCTCCTGCAACCCATTCCTTTGTGCTAGATGAACGAACGTCTCTCCACATGCTCAAATCTGAGAGATATGAGTGTGTGAAAGCCGACCTTCACCTAGCTTGTTGGAAACACAAAGATACTTTTCACTTGCAAACTACACTCCATAAATATATATGGGGATTTGCTAGTTCCAATTCTGTTTTACAGTGAAAACTGCAGGAACTTCAACTCGGCACTAGGAAACAGCCTGAGAGACCAGAGTAAAACTTTCTCCTGCAAACATTTCCCTTTGTGCTAGATGAATGAACGACTCCCAACATGCTCAGTTCTGAGAGATAATTGTGTGTGAATGCCGAGCTTCACCTAGCTTGTTGGGAACACAAAGTTTCTTTTAAGTCGCAAACTCCAATCCATACATATATATGGGGAGGTACTATCTCAAACTCGCTTTTATACTGAAAACTGCAGGAACGTCAAACCGGCACTAGGAAACAGCCTGACAAACCGGAATAAAAGTTTCTCCTTTACCCGTTCCTTTGTGATAAATGAACGAGCGTATTTCCACATGTTCAGTTCTGAGAGATAAGTGGTGTTAAAGCCGTTCTTCACCAATCTTGTTGGGAACACAAAGTTTCTTTTCGGTAACAAACTCGACTCCATACATATATATGCTGATTTACTAGTTCCAAATCGGTTTCACAGTGAAAATTGAGGAACTTCAAAACGGCACTAGGAAATACCCTGGGAAACCAAAGTAAATGTTTCTCCTGCATCCCGTTCCCTTTGTGCTAGATGAACGAACTTCTCTCCACATGCTCAGTTCTGAGAGATAAATGTGTGTGAATTCGTCCTTCACCTAGCTTTTTTGGGAAAACAGTTTCTTTTCATTCGCAATCTCCACTCCATACATATATATGGAGAGGTACTATCTCAAACTCTGTTTAACGGTGAAAACTGCAGGAACATCAAACCGGCACTAGGAAACAGCCTGAGAAACCAGAGTAAAAGTTTCCCCTGCAACCCGTTCCCTTTGTGCTAGATGAACGAACGTCTCTCCACATGCTCAGTTCTGAGAGATAAGTGTATGTGAATTCGTCCTTCACCTAGCTTTTTGGGAAAACAGTTTCTTTTCATTCGCAAACTCCACTCCATACATATATATGGAGAGGTACTATCTCAAACTCTGTTTAACGGTGAAAACTGCAGGAACATCAAACCGGCACTAGGAAACAGCCTGAGAAACCAGAGTAAAAGTTTCTCCTGCAACCCGTTCCCTTTGTGCTAGATGAACGAACGTCTCTCCACATGCTCAGTTCTGAGAAATAATTGTGTGTGAAAACCGTACTTCACCTAGCTTGTTGGGAACACAAAGTTTCCTTTCAGTCACAAACTCCACTCAATACATATATATGGGGGAGGTCCTAGCTCCAAATCGGTTTTAAAGTGAAAACTGCATGAACTTCAAACCGGCACTTGGAAAGAGCCTAAGAAACCAGATTAAAAGTTTCTCCTGCAACCCGTTAACTTTGGGCTACATGAACGACGTCTCTCCTCATGCTCAATTCTGAGAGATATATTTGTGTGAAAGCCGTCGTTCACATAGCTTGTTGGGAACACAAAGATTCTTTTCAGTCATGAATTCCACAGCATATATATATATGGAGAGGTACTATCTCAATCTTGGTTTTACAGTTAAAACTGCAGGAACGTCAAACCGGCACTAGGAAACAGCCTGAGAAACCAGAGTAAAAGTTTCTCCTGCAACAAGTTCCCTTTATGCTAGATGAACCAACGTCTCTCCACATGCTCAGTTCTGAGAGAAAAGAGTGTGTGAAAGTCGAACTTCAACCTGCTTGTTGGAAACACAAAGTTTATTTTCAGTCGAAACCTCCACTCGATACATATATATGGGGAGAAACTAGCTCCAACTCGGTTGTACAGTGAATACTGCAGGAACTTCAAACAGGCACTAGGAAACAGACTGAGAAAACAGAGTAAATGTTTCTCCTGCAACCCATTCCCTTTGTGCTAGATGAACGAACGTCTCTCCACATGCTCAAATCTGAGAGATATGAGTGTGTGAAAGCCGACCTTCACCTAGCTAGTTGGGAACACAAAGATTCTTTTCAGTCGCAAACTCCACTCCTTACATATATATGGGTATTTACTATTTCCAAATCGGTTTTACAGTGAAAACTGCATTAACTTCAAAACAGCACTAGGAAATAGCCTGAGAAACCAGAATAAAACTTTCTCCTGCAACCCGTTCCCTTTGTGCTAGCTGAACGAATGTCTCTCCACATGCTCAGTTCTGAGAAATAAGTGTGTGTGAAAGCCGTCCTTCACCTAGCTTGTTGGGAACACAAAGTTTGTTTTCATTTGCAAACAGAACTCCGTACATATATATAGGGAGGTCCTAGATCCAACTAGGTTTTACAGTGAAAATTGCAGAGCTTCAAACCGGCACTAGAAAACAGCCTGAGAAACCAGAGTAAATCTTTCTCCAGCACCCATTGATTTTGTGCTAGATTAACGACCGTCTCTCCACATGCTCAGTTCTGAGAGATATATTTGTGTGAAAGCCGTCCTTCACCTAGCTTGTTGGGAACACAAAGATTCTTTTCAGTCGTGAATTCCACAGCATATATATATATGGAGAGGTACTATCTCAATCTCGGTTTTACAGTTAAAACTGCAGGAACGTCAAACCGGCACTAGGAAACAGCCTGAGAAACCAGAGTAAAAGTTTCTCCTGCAACAAGTTCCCTTTATGCTAGATGAACCAACGTCTCTCCACATGCTCAGTTCTGAGAGAAAAGAGTGTGTGAAAGTCGAACTTCAACCTGCTTGTTGGAAACACAAAGTTTATTTTCAGTCGAAACCTCCACTCGATACATATATATGGGGAGAAACTAGCTCCAACTCGGTTGTACAGTGAATACTGCAGGAACTTCAAACAGGCACTAGGAAACAGACTGAGAAAACAGAGTAAATGTTTCTCCTGCAACCCATTCCCTTTGTGCTAGATGAACGAACGTCTCTCCACATGCTCAAATCTGAGAGATATGAGTGTGTGAAAGCCGACCTTCACCTAGCTAGTTGGGAACACAAAGATTCTTTTCAGTCGCAAACTCCACTCCTTACATATATATGGGTATTTACTATTTCCAAATCGGTTTTACAGTGAAAACTGCATTAACTTCAAAACAGCACTAGGAAATAGCCTGAGAAACCAGAATAAAACTTTCTCCTGCAACCCGTTCCCTTTGTGCTAGCTGAACGAATGTCTCTCCACATGCTCAGTTCTGAGAAATAAGTGTGTGTGAAAGCCGTCCTTCACCTAGCTTGTTGGGAACACAAAGTTTGTTTTCATTTGCAAACAGAACTCCGTACATATATATAGGGAGGTCCTAGATCCAACTAGGTTTTACAGTGAAAATTGCAGAGCTTCAAACCGGCACTAGAAAACAGCCTGAGAAACCAGAGTAAATCTTTCTCCAGCACCCATTGATTTTGTGCTAGATTAACGACCGTCTCTCCACATGCTCAGTTCTGAGAGATATATTTGTGTGAAAGCCGTCCTTCACCTAGCTTGTTGGGAACACAAAGATTCTTTTCAGTCGTGAATTCCACAGCATATATATATATGGAGAGGTACTATCTCAATCTCGGTTTTACAGTTAAAACTGCAGGAACGTCAAACCGGCACTAGGAAACAGCCTGAGAAACCAGAGTAAAAGTTTCTCCTGCAACAAGTTCCCTTTATGCTAGATGAACCAACGTCTCTCCACATGCTCAGTTCTGAGAGAAAAGAGTGTGTGAAAGTCGAACTTCAACCTGCTTGTTGGAAACACAAAGTTTATTTTCAGTCGAAACCTCCACTCGATACATATATATGGGGAGAAACTAGCTCCAACTCGGTTGTACAGTGAATACTGCAGGAACTTCAAACAGGCACTAGGAAACAGACTGAGAAAACAGAGTAAATGTTTCTCCTGCAACCCATTCCTTTGTGCTAGATGAACGAACGTCTCTCCACATGCTCAAATCTGAGAGATATGAGTGTGTGAAAGCCGACCTTCACCTAGCTTGTTGGAAACACAAAGATACTTTTCACTTGCAAACTACAGTCCATAAATATATATGGGGATTTGCTAGTTCCAATTCTGTTTTACAGTGAAAACTGCAGGAACTTCAACTCGGCACTAGGAAACAGCCTGAGAGACCAGAGTAAAACTTTCTCCTGCAAACTTTTCCCATTGTGCTAGATGAACGAACGACTCCCAACATGCTCAGTTCTGAGAGATAATTGTGTGTGAATGCCGAGCTTCACCTAGCTTGTTGGGAACACAAAGTTTCTTTTCAGTCGCAAACTCCAATCCATACATATATATGGGGAGGTACTATCTCAAACTCGCTTTTATACTGAAAACTGCAGGAACGTCAAACCGGCACTAGGAAACAGCCTGACAAACCGGAATAAAAGTTTCTCCTTTAACCCGTTCCTTTGTGATAAATGAACGAGCGTATTTCCACATGTTCAGTTCTGAGAGATAAGTGGTGTTAAAGCCGTTCTTCACCAATCTTGTTGGGAACACAAAGTTTCTTTTCGGTAACAAACTCGACTCCATACATATATATGCTGATTTACTAGTTCCAAATCGGTTTCACAGTGAAAAATTGAGGAACTTCAAAACGGCACTAGGAAATACCCTGGGAAACCAAAGTAAATGTTTCTCCTGCATCCCGTTCCCTTTGTGCTAGATGAACGAACGTCTCTCCACATGCTCAGTTCTGAGAGATAAATGTGTGTGAATTCGTCCTTCACCTAGCTTTTTGGGAAAACAGTTTCTTTTCATTTGCAAACTCCACTCCATACATATATATGGAGAGGTACTATCTCAAACTCTGTTTAACGGTGAAAACTGCAGGAACATCAAACCGGCACTAGGAAACAGCCTGAGAAACCAGAGTAAAAGTTTCCCCTGCAACCCGTTCCCTTTGTGCTAGATGAACGAACGTCTCTCCACATGCTCAGTTCTGAGAGATAAGTGTATGTGAATTCGTCCTTCACCTAGCTTTTTGGGAAAACAGTTTCTTTTCATTCGCAAACTCCACTCCATACATATATATGGAGAGGTACTATCTCAAACTCTGTTTAACGGTGAAAACTGCAGGAACATCAAACCGGCACTAGGAAACAGCCTGAGAAACCAGAGTAAAAGTTTCTCCTGCAACCCGTTCCCTTTGTGCTAGATGAACGAACGTCTCTCCACATGCTCAGTTCTGAGAAATAAGTGTGTGTGAAAACCGTACTTCACCTAGCTTGTTGGGAACACAAAGTTTCCTTTCAGTCACAAACTCCACTCAATACATATATATGGGGAGGTCCTAGCTCCAAATCGGTTTTAAAGTGAAAACTGCATGAACTTCAAACCGGCACTTGGAAAGAGCCTAAGAAACCAGATTAAAAGTTTCTCCTGCAACCCGTTAACTTTGGGCTACATGAACGACGTCTCTCCTCATGCTCAATTCTGAGAGATATATTTGTGTGAAAGCCGTCGTTCACCTAGCTTGTTGGGAACACAAAGATTCTTTTCAGTCATGAATTCCACAGCATATATATATATGGAGAGGTACTATCTCAATCTTGGTTTTACAGTTAAAACTGCAGGAACGTCAACCCGGCACTAGGAAACAGCCTGAGAAACCAGAGTAAAAGTTTCTCCTGCAACAAGTTCCCTTTATGCTAGATGAACCAACGTCTCTCCACATGCTCAGTTCTGAGAGAAAAGAGTGTGTGAAAGTCGAACTTCAACCTGCTTGTTGGAAACACAAAGTTTATTTTCAGTCGAAACCTCCACTCGATACATATATATGGGGAGAAACTAGCTCCAACTCGGTTGTACAGTGAATACTGCAGGAACTTCAAACAGGCACTAGGAAACAGACTGAGAAAACAGAGTAAATGTTTCTCCTGCAACCCATTCCTTTGTGCTAGATGAACGAACGTCTCTCCACATGCTCAAATCTGAGAGATATGAGTGTGTGAAAGCCGACCTTCACCTAGCTTGTTGGAAACACAAAGATACTTTTCACTTGCAAACTACACTCCATAAATATATATGGGGATTTGCTAGTTCCAATTCTGTTTTACAGTGAAAACTGCAGGAACTTCAACTCGGCACTAGGAAACAGCCTGAGAGACCAGAGTAAATCTTTCTCCTGCAAACATTTCCCTTTGTGCTAGATGAACGAACGACTCCCAACATGCTCAGTTCTGAGAGATAATTGTGTGTGAATGCCGAGCTTCACCTAGCTTGTTGGGAACACAAAGTTTCTTTTCAGTCGCAAACTCCAATCCATACATATATATGGGGAGGTACTATCTCAAACTCGCTTTTATACTGAAAACTGCAGGAACGTCAAACCGGCAGTAGGAAACAGCCTGACAAACCGGAATAAAAGTTTCTCCTTTAACCCGTTCCTTTGTGATAAATGAACGAGCGTATTTCCACATGTTCAGTTCTGAGAGATAAGTGGTGTTAAAGCCGTTCTTCACCAATCTTGTTGGGAACACAAAGTTTCTTTTCGGTAACAAACTCGACTCCATACATATATATGCTGATTTACTAGTTCCAAATCGGTTTCACAGTGAAAAATTGAGGAACTTCAAAACGGCACTAGGAAATACCCTGGGAAACCAAAGTAAATGTTTCTCCTGCATCCCGTTCCCTTTGTGCTAGATGAACGAACGTCTCTCCACATGCTCAGTTCTGAGAGATAAATGTGTGTGAATTCGTCCTTCACCTAGCTTTTTGGGAAAACAGTTTCTTTTCATTTGCAAACTCCACTCCATACATATATATGGAGAGGTACTATCTCAAACTCTGTTTAACGGTGAAAACTGCAGGAACATCAAACCGGCACTAGGAAACAGCCTGAGAAACCAGAGTAAAAGTTTCCCCTGCAACCCGTTCCCTTTGTGCTAGATGAACGAACGTCCCTCCACATGCTCAGTTCTGAGAGATAAGTGTATGTGAATTCGTCCTTCACCTAGCTTTTTGGGAAAACAGTTTCTTTTCATTCGCAAACTCCACTCCATACATATATATGGAGAGGTACTATCTCAAACTCTGTTTAACGGTGAAAACTGCAGGAACATCAAACCGGCACTAGGAAACAGCCTGAGAAACCAGAGTAAAAGTTTCTCCTGCAACCCGTTCCCTTTGTGCTAGATGAACGAACGTCTCTCCACATGCTCAGTTCTGAGAGATAATTGTGTGTGAAAGCCGTCCTTCACCTAGCTTGTTGGGAACACAAAGTTTGTTTTCATTTGCAAACAGAACTCCGTACATATATATAGGGATGTCCTAGATCCAACTAGGTTTTACAGTGAAAACTGCAGAGCTTCAAACCGGCACTAGGAAACAGCCTGAGAAACCAGAGTAAATCTTTCTCCAGCACCCATTGATTTTGTGCTAGATTAACGACCGTCTCTCCACATGCTCAGTTCTGAGAGATATATTTGTGTGAAAGCCGTCCTTCACCTAGCTTGTTGGGAACACAAAGATTCTTTTCAGTCGTGAATTCCACAGCATATATATATATGGAGAGGTACTATCTCAATCTCGGTTTTACAGTTAAAACTGCAGGAACGTCAAACCGGCACTAGGAAACAGCCTGAGAAACCAGAGTAAAAGTTTCTCCTGCAACAAGTTCCCTTTATGCTAGATGAACCAACGTCTCTCCACATGCTCAGTTCTGAGAGAAAAGAGTGTGTGAAAGTCGAACTTCAACCTGCTTGTTGGAAACACAAAGTTTATTTTCAGTCGAAACCTCCACTCGATACATATATATGGGGAGAAACTAGCTCCAACTCGGTTGTACAGTGAATACTGCAGGAACTTCAAACAGGCACTAGGAAACAGACTGAGAAAACAGAGTAAATGTTTCTCCTGCAACCCATTCCCTTTGTGCTAGATGAACGAACGTCTCTCCACATGCTCAAATCTGAGAGATATGAGTGTGTGAAAGCCGACCTTCACCTAGCTTGTTGGAAACACAAAGATACTTTTCACTTGCAAACTACACTCCATAAATATATATGGGGATTTGCTAGTTCCAATTCTGTTTTACAGTGAAAACTGCAGGAACTTCAACTCGGCACTAGGAAACAGCCTGAGAGACCAGAGTAAAACTTTCTCCTGCAAACATTTCCCTTTGTGCTAGATGAACGAACGACTCCCAACATGCTCAGTTCTGAGAGATAATTGTGTGTGAATGCCGAGCTTCACCTATCTTGTTGGGAACACAAAGTTTCTTTTCAGTCGCAAACTCCAATCCATACATATATATGGGGAGGTACTATCTCAAACTCGCTTTTATACTGAAAACTGCAGGAACGTCAAAACGGCACTAGGAAACAGCCTGAGAAACCAGAGTAAAAGTTTCTCTTTTAACCCGTTCCTTTGTGATAAATGAACGAGCGTATTTCCAAATGTTCAGTTCTGAGATATAAGTGGTGTTAAAGCCGTTCTTCACCAATCTTGTTGGGAACACAAAGTTTCTTTTCGGTAACAAACTCGACTCCATACATATATATGCTGATTTACTAGTTCCAAATCGGTTTCACAGTGAAAAATTGAGGAACTTCAAACCGGCACTAGGAAATACCCTGGGAAACCAAAGTAAATGTTTCTCCTGCATCCCGTTCCCTTTGTGCTAGATGAACGAACGTCTCTCCACATGCTCAGTTCTGAGAGATAAGTGTGTGTGAATTCGTCCTTCACCTAGCTTTTTGGGAAAACAATTTCTTTTCATTTGCAAACTCCACTCCATACATATATATGGAGAGGTACTATCTCAAACTCTGTTTAACGGTGAAAACTGCAGGAACATCAAACCGGCACTAGGAAACAGCCTGAGAAACCAGAGTAAAAGTTTCTCCTGCAACCCGTTCCCTTTGTGCTAGATGAACGAACGTCTCTCCACATGCTCAGTTCTGAGAAATAAGTGTGTGTGAAAACCGTACTTCACCTAGCTTGTTGGGAACACAAAGTTTCCTTTCAGTCACAAACTCCACTCAGTACATATATATGGGGAGGTCCTAGCTCCAAATCGGTTTTAAAGTGAAAACTGCATGAACTTCAAACCGGCACTTGGAAAGAGCCTAAGAAACCAGATTAAAAGTTTCTCCTGCAACCCGTTAACTTTGGGCTACATGAACGACGTCTCTCCTCATGCTCAATTCTGAGAGATATATTTGTGTGAAAGCCGTCCTTCACCTAGCTTGTTGGGAACACAAAGATTCTTTTCAGTCGTGAATTCCACAGCATACATATATATGGAGAGGTACTATCTCAATCTCGGTTTTACAGTTAAAACTGCAGGAACGTCAAACCGGCACTAGGAATCAGCCTGAGAAACCAGAGTAAAAGTTTCTCCTGCAACAAGTTCCCTTTATGCTAGATGAACCAACGTCTCTCCACATGCTCAGTTCTGAGAGAAAAGAGTGTGTGAAAGTCGAACTTCAACCTGCTTGTTGGAAACACAAAGTTTATTTTCAGTCGAAACCTCCACTCGATACATATATATGGGGAGAAACTAGCTCCAACTCGGTTGTACAGTGAATACTGCAGGAACTTCAAACAGGCACTAGGAAACAGACTGAGAAAACAGAGTAAATGTTTCTCCTGCAACCCATTCCCTTTGTGCTAGATGAACGAACGTCTCTCCACATGCTCAAATCTGAGAGATATGAGTGTGTGAAAGCCGACCTTCACCTAGCTAGTTGGGAACACAAAGATTCTTTTCAGTCGCAAACTCCACTCCTTACATATATATGGGTATTTACTATTTCCAAATCGGTTTTACAGTGAAAACTGCATTAACTTCAAAACAGCACTAGGAAATAGCCTGAGAAACCAGAATAAAACTTTCTCCTGCAACCCGTTCCCTTTGTGCTAGCTGAACGAATGTCTCTCCACATGCTCAGTTCTGAGAGATAATTGTGTGTGAAAGCCGTCCTTCACCTAGCTTGTTGGGAACACAAAGTTTGTTTTCATTTGCAAACAGAACTCCGTACATATATATAGGGATGTCCTAGATCCAACTAGGTTTTACAGTGAAAACTGCAGAGCTTCAAACCGGCACTAGGAAACAGCCTGAGAAACCAGAGTAAATCTTTCTCCAGCACCCATTGATTTTGTGCTAGATTAACGACCGTCTCTCCACATGCTCAGTTCTGAGAGATATATTTGTGTGAAAGCCGTCCTTCACCTAGCTTGTTGGGAACACAAAGATTCTTTTCAGTCGTGAATTCCACAGCATATATATATATGGAGAGGTACTATCTCAATCTCGGTTTTACAGTTAAAACTGCAGGAACGTCAAACCGGCACTAGGAAACAGCCTGAGAAACCAGAGTAAAAGTTTCTCCTGCAACAAGTTCCCTTTATGCTAGATGAACCAACGTCTCTCCACATGCTCAGTTCTGAGAGAAAAGAGTGTGTGAAAGTCGAACTTCAACCTGCTTGTTGGAAACACAAAGTTTATTTTCAGTCGAAACCTCCACTCGATACATATATATGGGGAGAAACTAGCTCCAACTCGGTTGTACAGTGAATACTGCAGGAACTTCAAACAGGCACTAGGAAACAGACTGAGAAAACAGAGTAAATGTTTCTCCTGCAACCCATTCCCTTTGTGCTAGATGAACGAACGTCTCTCCACATGCTCAAATCTGAGAGATATGAGTGTGTGAAAGCCGACCTTCACCTAGCTTGTTGGAAACACAAAGATACTTTTCACTTGCAAACTACACTCCATAAATATATATGGGGATTTGCTAGTTCCAATTCTGTTTTACAGTGAAAACTGCAGGAACTTCAACTCGGCACTAGGAAACAGCCTGAGAGACCAGAGTAAAACTTTCTCCTGCAAACCTTTCCCTTTGTGGTAGATGAACGAACGACTCCCAACATGCTCAGTTCTGAGAGATAATTGTGTGTGAATGCCGAGCTTCACCTAGCTTGTTGGGAACACAAAGTTTCTTTTCAGTCGCAAACTCCAATCCATACATATATATGGGGAGGTACTATCTCAAACTCGCTTTTATACTGAAAACTGCAGGAACGTCAAAACGGCACTAGGAAACAGCCTGAGAAACCAGAGTAAAAGTTTCTCCTTTAACCCGTTCCTTTGTGATAAATGAACGAGCGTATTTCCAAATGTTCAGTTCTGAGAGATAAGTGGTGTTAAAGCCGTTCTTCACCAATCTTGTTGGGAACACAAAGTTTCTTTTCGGTAACAAACTCGACTCCATACATATATATGCTGATTTACTAGTTCCAAATCGGTTTCACAGTGAAAAATTGAGGAACTTCAAACCGGCACTAGGAAATACCCTGGGAAACCAAAGTAAATGTTTCTCCTGCATCCCGTTCCCTTTGTGCTAGATGAACGAACGTCTCTCCACATGCTCAGTTCTGAGAGATAAGTGTGTGTGAATTCGTCCTTCACCTAGCTTTTTGGGAAAACAGTTTCTTTTCATTTGCAAACTCCACTCCATACATATATATGGAGAGGTACTATCTCAAACTCTGTTTAACGGTGAAAACTGCAGGAACATCAAACCGGCACTAGGAAACAGCCTGAGAAACCAGAGTAAAAGTTTCTCCTGCAACCCGTTCCCTTTGTGCTAGATGAACGAACGTCTCTCCACATGCTCAGTTCTGAGAGATAAGTGTATGTGAATTCGTCCTTCACCTAGCTTTTTGGGAAAACAGTTTCTTTTCATTCGCAAACTCCACTCCATACATATATATGGAGAGGTACTATCTCAAACTCTGTTTAACGGTGAAAACTGCAGGAACATCAAACCGGCACTAGGAAACAGCCTGAGAAACCAGAGTAAAAGTTTCTCCTGCAACCCGTTCCCTTTGTGCTAGATGAACGAAAGTCTCTCCACATGCTCAGTTCTGAGAAATAAGTGTGTGTGAAAACCGTACTTCACCTAGCTTGTTGGGAACACAAAGTTTCCTTTCAGTCACAAACTCCACTCAATACATATATATGGGGAGGTCCTAGCTCCAAATCGGTTTTAAAGTGAAAACTGCATGAACTTCAAACCGGCACTAGGAAAGAGCCTAAGAACCAGATTAAAAGTTTCTCCTGCAACCCGTTAAATTTGGGCTACATGAACGACGTCTCTCCTCATGCTCAATTCTGAGAGATATATTTGTGTGAAAGCCGTCCTTCACCTAGCTTGTTGGGAACACAAAGATTCTTTTCAGTCGTGAATTTCACAGCATATATATATATGGAGAGGTACTATCTCAATCTCGGTTTTACAGTTAAAACTGCAGGAACGTCAAACCGGCACTAGGAAACAGCCTGAAAACCAGAGTAAAAGTTTCTCCTGCAACAAGTTCCCTTTATGCTAGATGAACCAACGTCTCTCCACATGCTCAGTTCTGAGAGAAAAGAGTGTGTGAAAGTCGAACTTCAACCTGCTTGTTGGAAACACAAAGTTTATTTTCAGTCGAAACCTCCACTCGATACATATATATGGGGAGAAACTAGCTCCAACTCGGTTGTACAGTGAATACTGCAGGAACTTCAAACAGGCACTAGGAAACAGACTGAGAAAACAGAGTAAATGTTTCTCCTGCAACCCATTCCCTTTGTGCTAGATGAACGAACGTCTCTCCACATGCTCAAATCTGAGAGATATGAGTGTGTGAAAGCCGACCTTCACCTAGCTAGTTGGGAACACAAAGATTCTTTTCAGTCGCAAACTCCACTCCTTACATATATATGGGTATTTACTATTTCCAAATCGGTTTTATAGTGAAAACTGCATTAACTTCAAAACAGCACTAGGAAATAGCCTGAGAAACCAGAATAAAACTTTCTCCTGCAACCCGTTCCCTTTGTGCTAGCTGAACGAATGTCTCTCCACATGCTCAGTTCTGAGAGATAATTGTGTGTGTAAGCCGTCCTTCACCTAGCTTGTTGGGAACACAAAGTTTGTTTTCATTTGCAAACAGAACTCCGTACATATATATAGGGAGGTCCTAGATCCAACTAGGTTTTACAGTGAAAAATGCAGAGCTTCAAACCGGCACTAGGAAACAGCCTGAGAAACCAGAGTAAATCTTTCTCCAGCACCCATTGATTTTGTGCTAGATTAACGACCGTCTCTCCACATGCTCAGTTCTGAGAGATATATTTGTGTGAAAGCCGTCCTTCACCTAGCTTGTTGGGAACACAAAGATTCTTTTCAGTCGTGAATTCCACAGCATATATATATATGGAGAGGTACTATCTCAATCTCGGTTTTACAGTTAAAACTGCAGGAACGTCAAACCGGCACTAGGAAACAGCCTGAGAAACCAGAGTAAAAGTTTCTCCTGCAACAAGTTCCCTTTATGCTAGATGAACCAACGTCTCTCCACATGCTCAGTTCTGAGAGAAAAGAGTGTGTGAAAGTCGAACTTCAACCTGCTTGTTGGAAACACAAAGTTTATTTTCAGTCGAAACCTCCACTCGATACATATATATGGGGAGAAACTAGCTCCAACTCGGTTGTACTGTGAATACTGCAGGAACTTCAAACAGGCACTAGGAAACAGACTGAGAAAACAGAGTAAATGTTTCTCCTGCAACCCATTCCCTTTGTGCTAGATGAACGAACGTCTCTCCACATGCTCAAATCTGAGAGATATGAGTGTGTGAAAGCCGACCTTCACCTAGCTTGTTGGAAACACAAAGATACTTTTCACTTGCAAACTACACTCCATAAATATATATGGGGATTTGCTAGTTCCAATTCTGTTTTACAGTGAAAACTGCAGGAACTTCAACTCGGCACTAGGAAACAGCCTGAGAGACCAGAGTAAAACTTTCTCCTGCAAACATTTCCCTTTGTGCTAGATGAACGAACGACTCCCAACATGCTCAGTTCTGAGAGATAATTGTGTGTGAATGCCGAGCTTCACCTAGCTTGTTGGGAACACAAAGTTTCTTTTCAGTCGCAAACTACAATCCATACATATATATGGGGAGGTACTATCTCAAACTCGCTTTTATACTGAAAACTGCAGGAACGTCAAACCGGCACTAGGAAACAGCCTGACAAACCGGAATAAAAGTTTCTCCTTTAACCCGTTCCTTTGTGATAAATGAACGAGCGTCTTTCCACATGTTCAGTTCTGAGAGATAAGTGGTGTTAAACCGTTCTTCACCAATCTTGTTGGGAACACAAAGTTTCTTTTCGGTAACAAACTCGACTCCATACATATATATGCTGATTTACTAGTTCCAAATCGGTTTCACAGTGAAAAATTGAGGAACTTCAAACCGGCACTAGGAAATACCCTGGGAAACCAAAGTAAATGTTTCTCCTGCATCCCGTTCCCTTTCTGCTAGATGAACGAACGTCTCTCCACATGCTCAGTTCTGAGAAATAAGTGTGTGTGAAAACCGTACTTCACCTAGATTGTTGGGAACACATAGTTTCCTTTCAGTCACAAACTCCACTCAATACATATATATGGGGAGGTCCTAGCTCCAAATCGGTTTTAAAGTGAAAACTGCATGAACTTCAAACCGGCACTAGGAAAGAGCATAAGAAACCAGATTAAAAGTTTCTCCTGCAACCCGTTAACTTTGGGCTACATGAATGACGTCTCTCCTCATGCTCAATTCTGAGAGATAAGTGTGTGTGAACGCCGTCCTTCAACTAGCTTATTGGGAAAACACAGTTTCTTTTTAGTTGCAATCTCCAATCCATACACATATATGGGGGGTACTATCTCCAACTCGGTTTTACAGTTAAAATTGCAGGAACTTCAAACTGGCACTAGGAAACAGCCAAAGAAACCAGAATAAAAGTTTCCCCTACAACCCGTTCCCTTTCTGCTAGATGAACGAACGTCTCTCCTCATGCTCAGTTCTGAGAGATAAGTGGTGTGAAAGCCTTTCTTCACCTAGCTAGTTGGGAACACAAAGATTCTTTTCAGTCGCAAACTCCACTCTTTACATATATATGGGTATTTACTATTTCCAAATCGGTCTTACAGTGAAAACTGCATTAACTTCAAAACAGCACTAGGAAATAGCCTGAGAAACCAGAATAAAACTTTCTCCTGCAATCCGTTCCCTTTGTGCTAGCTGAACGAATGTCTCTCCACATGCTCAGTTCTGAGAGAAAAGAGTGTGTGAAAGTCGAACTTCAACCTGCTTGTTTGAAACACAAAGTTTATTTTCAGTCCAAACCTCCACTCGATACATATATATGGGGAGAAACTAGCTCCAACTCGGTTGTACAGTGAATACTGCAGGAACTTCAAAACGGCACTAGGAAACAGACTGAGAAATCAGAGTAAATGTTTCTCCTGCAACCCATTCCCTTTCTGCTAGATGAACGAACGTCTCTCCACATGCTCAAATCTGAGAGATATGAGTGTGTGAAAGCCGACCTTCACCTAGCTTGTTGGAAACACAAAAATACTTTTCACTTGCAAACTACACTCCATAAATATATATGGGGATTTGCTAGTTCCAATTCTGTTTTACAGTGAAAACTGCAGGAACTTCAACTCGGCACTAGGAAACAGCCTGAGAGACCAGAGTAAAACTTTCTCCTGCAAACCTTTCCCTTTGTGCTAGATGAACGAACGACTCCCAACATGCTCAGTTCTGAGAGATAATTGTGTGTGAATGCCGTGCTTCACCTAGCTTGTTCGGAACACAAAGTTTCTTTTCAGTCGCAAACTCCACTCCATACATATATATGGGGTGGTGCTATCTCAAACTCGCTTTTAAACTGAAGACTGCAGGAACGTCAAACCGGCACTAGGAAACAGCCTGACAAACCGGAATAAAAGTTTCTCCTTTAACCCGTTCCTTTATGATAAATGAACGTGCGTCTTTCCACATGTTTAGTTCTGAGAGATAAGTGGTGTTAAAGCCGTTCTTCACCAATCTTGTTGGGAACACAAAGTTTCTTTTCGGTAACAAACTCGACTCCATACATATATATGTTGATTTACTAGTTCCAAATCGGTTTCACAGTGAAAAATTGAGGAACTTCAAACCGGCACTAGGAAATACCCTGGGAAACCAAAGAAAATGTTTCTCCTGCATCCCGTTCCCTTTGAGCTAGTTGAAGGAACGTCACTCCACATGTTCAGTTCTGAGAGATAAATGGTGTTAAAGCCGTTCTTCACCTATCTTGTTGGGAACACAAAGTTTCTTTTCAGTCGCAATCTCCACTCAATACATACATATGGGTAAGTCCTAGCTCCAACTCGGTTTTACAGTGAAAACTGCATGAACTTCAAACTGGCACTAGGATACAGCCTGAGAAAACTTATTAAAAGTTTCTCCGGCAACCCGTTAACTTTGGGCTATATGAACGACGTCTCTCCTCATGCTCAGTTCTGAGAGATAAGTGTGTGTGAACGCCGTCCTTCATCTAGCTTATTGGGAAAACACAGTTTCTTTTTAGTTGCAAACTCCACTCCATACACATATATGGGGGTACTATCTCCAACTCGGTTTTACAGTTAAAATTGCAGGAACTTCAAACTGGCACTAAGAAACAGCCAAAGAAACCAGAATAAAATTTACCCCACCAACCAGTTCCCTTTCTGCTAGATGAACGAATGTCTCTCCTCATGCTCAGTTCTGAGAGATAAGTGGTGTGAAAGCCTTTCTTCACCTAGCTAGTTGGGAACACAAAGATTCTTTTCAGTCGCAAACTCCACTCTTTACATATATATGGGTATTTACTATTTCCAAATCGGTCTTACAGTGAAAACTGCATTAACTTCAAAACACCACTAGGAAATAGCCTGAGAAACCAGAATAAAACTTTCTCCTGCAACCCGTTCCCTTTGTGCTAGCTGAACGAATGTCTCTCCACATGCTCAGTTCTGAGGGAAAAGAGTGTGTGAAAGTCGAACTTCAACCTGCTTGTTTGAAAAACAAAGTTTATTTTCAGTCGAAACCTCCACTCGATACATATATATGGGGAGAAACTAGCTCCAAATCGGTTGTACAGTGAATACTGCAGGAACGTCAAACCGGCACTAGGAAACAGCCTGACAAACCGGAATAAAAGTTTCTCCTTTAACCCATTCCTTTGTGATAAATGAACGAGCGTTTTTCCAAATGTTCAGTTCTGAGAGATAAGTGGTGTTAAAGCCGTTCTTCACCAATCTTGTTGGGAACACAAAGTTTCTTTCGGTAACAAACTCGACTCCATACATATATATGCTGATTTACTAGTTCCAAATCGGTTTCACAGTGAAAAATTGAGGAACTTCAAACCGGCACTAGGAAATACCCTGGGAAACCAAAGTAAATATTTCTCCTGCTTCCCGTTCCCTTTCTGCTAGATGAACGAACGTCTCTCCACATGCTCAGTTCTGAGAAATAAGTGTGTGTGAAAACCGTACTTCACCTAGCTTGTTGGGAACACAAAGTTTCCTTTCAGTCACAAACTCCACTCAATACATATATGGGGAGGTCCTAGCTCCAAATCGGTTTTAAAGTGAAAACTGCATGAACTTCAAACCGGCACTAGGAAAGAGCCTAAAAAACCAGATTAAAAGTTTCTCCTGCAACCCGTTAACTTTGGGCTACATGAATGACGTCTCTCCTCATGCTCAATTCTGAGAGATAAGTGTGTGTGAACGCCGTACTTCTACTAGCTTATTGGGAAAACACAGTTTCTTTTTAATTGCAAACTCCAATCCATACACATATATGGGGGGTACTATCTCCAACTCGGTTTTACAGTTAAAATTGCAGGAACTTCAAACTGGCACTAGGAAACAGCCAAAGAAACCAGAATAAAAGTTTCCCCTACAACCCGTTCCCTTTCTGCTAGATGAACGAACGTCTCTCCTCATGCTCAGTTCTGAGAGATAAGTGGTGTGAAAGCCTTTCTTCACCAAGCTAGTTGGGAACACAAAGATTCTTTTCAGTCGCAAACTCCACTCTTTACATATATATGGGTATTTACTATTTCCAAATCGGTCTTACAGTGAAAACTGCATTAACTTCAAACAGCACTAGGAAATAGCCTGAGAAACCAGAATAAAACTTTCTCCTGCAACCCGTTCCCTTTGTGCTAGCTGAACGAATGTCTCTCCACATGCTCAGTTCTGAGAGATAAATGGTGTTAAAGCCGTTCTTCACCTATCTTGTTGGGAACACAAAGTTTGTTTTCATTTGCAAACTGTACTCCGTACATATATATAGGGAGGACCTAGATCCAACTAGGTTTTACAGTGAAAACTGCAGAGCTTCAAACCGGCACTAGGAAACAGCCTGAGAAACCAGAGTAAATCTTTCTCCAGCACCCATTGCTTTTGTGCTAGATTAACGACCGTCTCTCCACATGCTCAGTTCTGAGAGATATATTTGTGTGAAAGCCGTCCTTCACCTAGCTTGTTGGGAACACAAAGATTCTTTTCAGTCGTGAATTCCACAGCATATATATATATGGAGAGGTACTATCTCAATCTCGGTTTTACAGTTAAAACTGCAGGAACGTCAACCCGGCACTAGGAAACAGCCTGAGAAACCAGAGTAAAAGTTTCTCCTGCAACAAGTTCCCTTTATGCTAGATGAACCAACGTCTCTCCACATGCTCAGTTCTGAGAGAAAAGAGTGTGTGAAAGTCGAACTTCAACCTGCTTGTTGGAAACACAAAGTTTATTTTCAGTCGAAACCTCCACTCGATAAATATATATATGGGGAGAAACTAGCTCCAACTCGGTTGTACAGTGAATACTGCAGGAACTTCAAACAGGCACTAGGAAACAGACTGAGAAAACAGAGTAAATGTTTCTCCTGCAACCCATTCCCTTTGTGCTAGATGAACGAACGTCTCTCCACATGCTCAAATCTGAGAGATATGAGTGTGTGAAAGCCGACCTTCACCTAGCTTGTTGGAAACACAAAGATACTTTTCACTTGCAAGCTACACTCCATAAATATATATGGGGATTTGCTAGTTCCAATTCTGTTTTAAAGTGAAAACTGCAGGAACTTCAACTCGGCACTAGGAAACAGCCTGAGAGACCAGATTAAAACTTTCTCCTGTAAACCTTTCCCTTTGTGCTAGATGAACGAACGACTCCCAACATGTTCAGTTCTGAGAGATAACTGTGTGTGAATGCCGTGCTTCACCTAGCTTGTTGGGAACACAAAGTTTCTTTTCAGTCGCAAACTCCAATCCATACATACATATGGGGAGGTACTATCTCAAACTCGCTTTTATACTGAAAACTGCAGGAACGTCAAACCGGCACTAGGAAACAGCCTGACAAACCGGAATAAAAGTTTCTCCTTTAACCCGTTCCTTTGTGATAAATGAACGAGCGTCTTTCCACATGTTCAGTTCTGAGAGATAAGTGGTGTTAAAGCCGTTCTTCACCTATCTTGTTGGGAACACAAAGTTTCTTTTGAGTCGCAATCTCCACTCAATACATACATATGGGGAGGTCCTAGCTCCAACTCGAATTTACAGTGAAAACTGCATGAACTTGAAATTGGCACTAGGATACAGCCTGAGAAAACTGATTAAATTTTCTCCGGCAAACCGTTAACTTTGGGCTACATGAACGACGTCTCTCCTCATGCTCAGTTCTGAGAGATAAGTGTGTGTGAACGCCGTCCTTCATCTAGCTTATTGGGAAAACACAGTTTCTTTTTAGTTGCAAACTCCACTCCATACACATATATGGGGGGTACTATCTCCAACTCGGTTTTACAGTTAAAATTGCAGGAACTTCAAACTGGCACTAGGAAACAGCCAAAGAAACCAGAATAAAAGTTACCCCTCCAACCCGTTCCCTTTCTGCTAGATGAACGAACGTCTCTCCTCATGCTCAGTTCTGAGAGATAAGTGGTGTGAAAGCCGTTCTTCACCTAGCTAGTTGGGAACACAAAGATTCTTTTCAGTCGCAAACTCCACTCCTTACATATATATGGGTATTTACTATTTCCAAATCGGTCTTACAGTGAAAACTGCATTAACTTCAAAACAGCACTAGGAAATAGCCTGAGAAACCAGAATAAAACTTTCTCCTGCAACCCGTTCCCTTTGTGCTAGCTGAACGAATGTCTCTCCACATGCTCAGTTCTGAGAGATAATTGTGTGTGAAAGCCGTCCTTCACCTATCTTGTTGGGAACACAAAGTTGTTTTCATTTGCAAACAGAACTCCGTACATATATATAGGGAGGACCTAGATCCAACTAGGTTTTACAGTGAAAACTGCAGAGCTTCAAACCGGCACTAGGAAACAGCCTGAGAAACCAGAGTAAATCTTTCTCCAGCACCCATTGATTTTGTGCTAGATTAACGACCGTCTCTCCACATGCTCAGTTCTGAGAGATATATTTGTGTGAAAGCCGTCCTTCACCTAGCTTGTTGGGAACACAAAGATTCTTTTCAGTCGTGAATTCCACAGCATATATATATATGGAGAGGTACTATCTCAATCTCGGTTTTACAGTTAAAACTGCAGGAACGTCAAACCGGCACTAGGAAACAGCCTGAGAAACCAGAGTAAAAGTTTCTCCTGCAACAAGTTCCCTTTATGCTAGATGAACCAACGTCTCTCCACATGCTCAGTTCTGAGAGAAAAGAGTGTGTGAAAGTCGAACTTCAACCTGCTTGTTGGAAACACAAAGTTTATTTTCAGTCGAAACCTCCACTCGATAAATATATATATGGGGAGAAACTAGCTCCAAATCGGTTGTACAGTGAATACTGCAGGAACTTCAAAACGGCACTAGGAAACAGACTGAGAAAACAGAGTAAATGTTTCTCCTGCAACCCATTCCCTTTGTGCTAGATGAACGAACGTCTCTCCACATGCTCAAATCTGAGAGATATGAGTGTGTGAAAGCCGACCTTCACCTAGCTTGTTGGAAACACAAAGATACTTTTCACTTGCAAACTACACTCCATAAATATATATGGGGATTTGCTAGTTCCAATTCTGTTTTACAGTGAAAACTGCAGGAAACTTCAACTCGGCACTAGGAAACAGCCTGAGAGACCAGATTAAAACTTTCTCCTGCAAACCTTTCCCTTTGTGCTAGATGAACGAACGACTCCCAACATGCTTAGTTCTGAGAGATAATTGTGTGTGAATGCCGTGCTTCACCTAGCTTGTTGGGAACACAAAGTTTCTTTTCAGTCGCAAACTCCAATCCATACATATATAAGGGGAGGTACTATCTCAATCTCGCTTTTATACTGAAAACTGCAGGAACGTCAAACCGGCACTAGGAAACAGCCTGACAAACCGGAATAAAAGTTTCTCCTTTAAACCCGTTCCTTTGTGATAAATGAACGAGCGTCTTTCCACATGTTCAGTTCTGAGAGATAAGTGGTGTTAAAAGCCGTTCTTTCACCAATCTTGTTGGGAACACAAAGTTTCTTTTCGGTAACGAAACTCGACTCCATACATATATATGCTGATTTACTAGTACCAAATCGGTTTCACAGTGAAAAATTGAGGAACTTCAAACCGGCACTAGGAAATATCCTGGGAAACCAAAGTAAATGTTTCTCCTGCATCCCGTTCCCTTTGTGCTAGATGAACGAACGTCTCTCCACATGCTCAGTTCTGAGAGATAAGTGTGTGTGAATTCGTCCTTCACCTAGCTTTTTGGGAAAACAGTTTCTTTTCATTCGCAAACTCCACTCCATACATATATATGGAGAGGTACTATCTCAAACTCTGTTTAACAGTGAAAACTGCAGGAACATCAAACCGGCACTAGGAAACAGCCTGAGAAACCAGAGTAAAAGTTTCCCTGCAACCCGTTCCCTTTGTGCTAGATGAACGAATGTCTCTCCACATGCTCAGTTCTGAGAGATAAGTGTGTGTGAATTCGTACTTCACCTAGCTTTTGGGAAAACAGTTTCTTTCATTCGCAAACTCCACTCCAATACATATATATGGAGAGGTACTATCTCCAAACTCTGTTTAACAGTGAAAACTGCAGGTAACATTCAAACCGGCACTAGGAAACAGCCTGAAGAAACCAGAGTAAAGTTTCTCCTGCAAACCCGTTCCATTTGTGCTAGATGAACGAACGTCTTCTCCACGTGTCAGTTCTGTGAAATAAGTGTGTGTGAAAACCGTACTTCACCTAGCTTGTTGGGAACACAAAGTTTCCTTTCAGTCACAAACTCCACTCAATACATATATATGGGGAGGTCCTAGCTCCAAATCGGTTTTAAAGTGAAAACTGCATGAACTTCAAACCGGCACTAGGAAACAGCCTAGGAAAACCAGATTAAAGTTTCTCCTGCAAACCCGTTAACTTTGGGCTACATGAACTGACGTCTCTCCTCATGCTCAATTCTGAGAGATAAGTGTGTGTGAACGCGTCCTTCAACTAGCTTATTGGTAAAACACAGTTTCTTTTTAGTTGCAAACTCCAATTCATACACATATATGGGGGGTACTATCTCCAACTCGGTTTTACAGTTAAAATTGCAGGAACTTCAAACTGGCACTAGGAAACAGCCAAAGAAACCAGAATAAAAGTTTCCCCTACAACCCGTTCCTTTCTGCTAGATGAACGAACGTCTCTCCTCATGCTCAGTTCTGAGAGATAAGTGGTGTGAAAGCCGTTCTTCACCTAGCTAGTTGGGAACACAAAGATTCTTTTCAGTCGCAAACTCCACTCTTTACATATATATGGGTATTTACTATTTCCAAATCGGTCTTACAGTGAAAACTGCATTAACTTCAAAACAGCACTAGGAAATAGCCTGAGAAACCAGAATAAAACTTTCTCCTGCAACCCGTTCCCTTTGTGCTAGCTGAACGAATGTCTCTCCACATGCTCAGTTCTGAGAGAAAAGAGTGTGTGAAAGTCGAACTTCAACCTGCTTGTTGGAAACACAAAGTTTATTTTCAGTCGAAACCTCCACTCGATACATATATATGGGGAGAAACTAGCTCCAACTCGGTTGTACAGTGAATACTGCAGGTAACTTCAAAACAGGCACTAGGAAACAGACTGAGAAATCAGAGTAAATGTTTCTCCTGTAACCCATTCCCTTTCTGCTAGATGAACGAACGACTCTCCACATGCTCAAATCTGAGAGATATGAGTGTGTGAAAGCCGACCTTCACCTAGCTTGTTGGAAACACAAAAATACTTTTCACTTGCAAACTACACTCCATAAATATATATGAGGATTTGCTAGTTCCAATTCTGTTTTACAGTGAAAACTGCAGGAACTTCAACTCGGCACTAGGAAACAGCCTGAGAGACCAGAGTAAAAATTTCTCCTGCAAACCTTTCCCTTTGTGCTAGATGAACGAACGACTCCCAACATGCTCAGTTCTGAGAGATAATTGTGTGTGAATGCCGTGCTTCACCTAGCTTGTTGGGAACACAAAGTTTCTTTTCAGTCGCAAACTCCACTCCATACATATATATGGGGTGGTACTATCTCAAAACTCGCTTTTAAACTGAAGACTGCAGGAACGTCAAACCAGCACTAGGAAACAGCCTGACAAACCGGAATAAAGTTTCTCCTTTAACCCGTTCCTTTGTGATAAATGAACGTGCGTCTTTCCACATGTTCAGTTCTGAGAGATAAGTGGTGTTAAAAGCCGTTCTTCACCAATCTTGTTGGGAACACAAAGTTCCTTTTCGTAACAAACTCGACTCCATACATATATATGCTGATTTACTAGTTCCAAATCGGTTTCACAGTGAAAAATTGAGGAACTTCAAACCGGCACTAGGAAATACCCTGGGAAACCAAAGTAAATGTTTCTCCTGCATCCCGTTCCCTTTCTGCTAGATGAACGAACGTCTCTCCACATGCTCAGTTCTGAGAAATAAATGGTGTTAAAGCCGTTCTTCACCTATCTTGTTGGGAACACAAAGTTTCTTTTCAGTCGCAATCTCCACTCAATACATACATATGGGGGAAGGTCCTAGCTCCAACTCGGTTTTACAGTGAAAACTGCATGAACTTCAAAACTGGCACTAGGATACAGCCTGAGAAAACTGATTAAAAGATTCTCTGGCAAACCGTTAACTTTGGGCTACATGAACGACGTCTCTCCTCATGCTCAGTTCTGAGAGATAAGTGTGTGTGAACGCCGTCCTTCATCTAGCTTATTGGGAAAACACAGTTTCTTTTTAGTTGCAAACTCCACTCCATACACATATATGGGGCGGTACTATCTCCAACTCGGTTTTACAGTTAAAATTGCAGGAACTTCAATCTGGCACTAAGAAACAGCCAAAGAAACCAGAATAAAATGTTACCCCTACAACACGTTCCCTTTCTGCTAGATGAACGAACGTCTCTCCTCATGCTCAGTTCTGAGAGATAAGTGGTGTGAAAGCCGTTCTTCACCTAGCTAGTTGGGAACACAAAGATTCTTTTCAGTCGCAAACTCCACTCCTTACATATATATGGGTATTTACTATTTCCAAATCGGTTTTACAAGTGAAAACTGCATTAACTTCAAAACAGCACTAGGAAATAGCCTGAGAAACCAGAATAAAACTTTCTCCTGCAACCCGTTCCCTTTGTGCTAGCTGAACGAATGTCTCTCCACATGCTCAGTTCTGAGAGATAATTGTGTGTGAAAGCCGTCCTTCACCTAGCTTGTTGGGAACACAAAGTTTGTTTTCATTTGCAAACAGAACTCCGTACATATATATAGGGAGGTCCTAGATCCAACTAGGTTTTACAGTGAAAACTGCAGAGCTTCAAACCGGCACTAGGAAACAGCCTGAGAAACCAGAGTAAATCTTTCTCCAGCACCCATTGATTTTGTGCTAGATTAACGACCGTCTCTCCACATGCTCAGTTCTGAGAGATATATTTGTGTTTAAGCCGTCCTTCACCTAGCTTGTTGGGAACACAAAGATTCTTTTCAGTCGTGAATTCCACAGCATATATATATATGGAGAGGTACTATCTCAATCTCGGTTTTACAGTTAAAACTGCAGGAACGTCAAACGGCCCTAGGAAACAGCCTGAGAAACCAGAGTAAAATTTTCTCCTGCAACAAGTTCCCTTTATGCTAGATGAACCAACGTCTCTCCACATGCTCAGTTCTGAGAGAAAAGAGTGTGTGAAAGTCGAACTTCAACCTGCTTGTTGGAAACACAAAGTTTATTTTCAGTCGAAACCTCCACTCGATAAATATATATTGGGGAGAAACTAGCTCCAACTCGGTTGTACAGTGAATACTGCAGGAACTTCAAACAGGCACTAGGAAACAGACTGAGAAAACAGAGTAAATGTTTCTCCTGCAACCCATTCCCTTTGTGCTAGATGAAACGAACGTCTCTCCACATGCTCAAATCTGAGAGATATGAGTGTGTGAAAGCCGACCTTCACCTAGCTTGTTGGAAACACAAAGATACTTTTCACTTGCAAACTACATTCCATAAATATATATGGGGATTTGCTAGTTCCAATTCTGTTTTACAGTGAAAACTGCAGGAACTTCAACTCGGCACTAGGAAACAGCCTGAGAGACCAGATTAAAACTTTCCCCTGCAAACCTTTCCCGTTTGTGCTAGATGAACAAACGACTCCCAACATGATCAGTTCTGAGAGATAATTGTGTGTGAATGCCGTGCTTCACCTAGCTTGTTGGGAACACAAAGTTTCTTTTCAGTCGCAAACTCCAATCCATACATATATATCGGGAGGTACTATCTCAAACTCGCTTTTATATTGAAAATTACAGGAACGTCAAACCGGCACTAGGAAACAGCCTGACAAACCGGAATAAAAGTTTCTCCTTTAACCCGTTCCTTTGTGATAAATGAACGAGCGTCTTTCCACATGTTCAGTTCTGAGAGATATGTGGTGTTAAAGCCGTTCTTCACCTATCTTGTTGGGAACACAAAGTTTCTTTTCAGTCGCAATCTCCACTCAATATATACATATGGGGAGGCCCTAGATCCAACTCGGATTTACAGTGAAAACTGCATGAACTTCAAACTGGCACTAGGATACAGCCTGAGTAAACTGATTAAATTTTCTCCGGCAAACCGTTAACTTTGGGCTACATGAACGACGTCTCTCCTCATGCTCAGTTCTGAGAGATAAGTGTGTGTGAACGCCGTCCTTCATCTAGCTTATTGGGAAAACACAGTTTCTTTTTAGTTGCAATCTCCACTCCATACACATATATGGGGGGTACTATCTCCAACTCGGTTTTACAGTTAAAATTGCAGGAACTTCAAACTGGCACTAGGAAACAGCCAAAGAAACCAGAATAAAAGTTACCCGCCCAACCCGTTCCCTTTCTGCTAGATGAACGAACGTCTTTCCTCATGCTCAGTTCTGAGAGATAAGTGGTGTGAAAGCCGTTCTGCACCTAGCTAGTTGGGAACACAAAGATTCTTTTCAGTCGCAAACTCCACTCCTTACATATATATGGGTATTTACTATTTCCAAATCGGTCTTACAGTGAAAACTGCATTAAATTCAAAACAGCACTAGGAAATAGCCGGAGAAACCAGAATAAAACTTTCTCCTGCAACCCGTTCCCTTTGTGCTAGCTGAACGAATGTCTCTCCACATGCTCAGTTCTGAGAGATAATTGTGTGTGAAAGCCGTCCTTCACCTAGCTTGTTGGGAACACAAAGTTTGTTTTCATTTGCAAACAGAACTCCGTACATATATATAGGGAGGACCTAGATCCAACTAGGTTTTACAGTGAAAACTGCAGAGCTTCAAACCGGCACTAGGAAACAGCCTGAGAAACCAGAGTAAATCTTTCTCCAGCACCCATTGATTTTGTGCTAGATTAACGACCGTCTCTCCACATGCTCAGTTCTGAGAGATATATTTGTGTGAAAGCCGTCCTTCACCTAGCTTGTTGGGAACACAAAGATTCTTTTCAGTCGTGAATTCCACAGCATATATATATATGGATAGGTACTATCTCAATCTCGGTTTTACAGTTAAAACTGCAGGAAAGTCAAACCGGCACTAGGAAACAGCCTGAGAAACCAGAGTAAAAGTTTCTCCTGCAAAAGATCCCTTAATGCTAGATGAACCAACGTCTCTCCACATGCTCAGTTCTGAGAGAAAAGAGTGTGTGAAAGTCGAACTTCAACCTGCTTGTTGGAAACACAAAGTTTATTTTCAGTCGAAACCTCCACTCGATAAATATATATATGGGGAGAAACTAGCTCCAACTCGGTTGTACAGTGAATACTACAGGAACTTAAAACAGGCACTAGGAAACAGACTGAGAAAACAGAGTAAATGTTTCTCCTGCAACCCATTCCCTTTTTGCTAGATGAACGAACGTCTCTCCACATGCTCAAATCTGAGAGATATGAGTGTGTGAAAGCCGACCTTCACCTAGCTTGTTGGAAACACAAAGATACTTTTCACTTGCAAACTACACTCCATAAATATATATGGGGATTTGCTAGTTCCAATTCTGTTTTACAGTGAAAACTGCAGGAACTTCAACTCGGCACTAGGAAAAAGCCTGAGAGACCAGATTAAAACTTTCTCCCGCAAACCTTTCCCTTTGTGCTAGATGAACGAACGACTCCCAACATGCTTAGTTCTGAGAGATAATTGTGTGTGAATGCCGTGCTTCACCTAGCTTGTTGGGAACACAAAGTTTCTTTTCAGTCGCAAACTCCAATCCATACATATATATGGGGTGGTACTATCTCAAACTCACTTTTATACTGAAAACTGCAGGAACGTCAAACCGGCACTAGGAAACAGCCTGACAAACCGGAATAAAAGTTTCTCCTTTAACCCGTTCCTTTGTGATAAATGAACGAGCGTCTTTCCACATGTTCAGTTCTGAGAGATAAGTGGTGTTAAAGCCGTTCTTCACCAATCTTGTTGGGAACACAAAGTTTCTTTTCGGTAACGAACTCGACTCCATACATATATATGCTGATTTACTAGTACCAAATCGGTTTCACAGTGAAAAATTGAGGAACTTCAAACCGGCACTAGGAAATACCCTGGGAAACCAAAGTAAATGTTTCTCCTGCATCCCGTTCCCTTTGTGCTAGATGAACGAACGTCTCTCCACATGCTCAGTTCTGAGAGATAAGTGTGTGTGAATTCGTCCTTCACCTAGCTTTTTGGGAAAACAGTTTCTTTTCATTCGCAAACTCCACTCCATACATATATATGGAGAGGTACTATCTCAAACTCTGTTTAACAGTGAAAACTGCAGGAACATCAAACCGGCACTAGGAAACAGCCTGAGAAACCAGAGTAAAAGTTTCCCCTGCAACCCGTTCCCTTTGTGCTAGATGAACGAATGTCTCTCCACATGCTCAGTTCTGAGAGATAAGTGTGTGTGAATTCGTCCTTCACCTAGCTTTTTGGGAAAACAGTTTCTTTTCATTCGCAAACTCCACTCCATACATATATATGGAGAGGTACTATCTCAAACTCTGTTTAACAGTGAAAACTGCAGGTACATCAAACCGGCACTAGGAAACAGCCTGAGAAACCAGAGTAAAAGTTTCTCCTGCAACCCGTTCCCTTTGTGCTAGATGAACGAACGTCTCTCCACGTGCTCAGTTCTGTGAAATAAGTGTGTGTGAAAACCGTACTTCACCTAGCTTGTTGGGAACACAAAGTTTCCTTTCAGTCACAAACTCCACTCAATACATATATATGGGGAGGTCCTAGCTCCAAATCGGTTTTAAAGTGAAAACTGCATGAACTTCAAACCGGCACTAGGAAACAGCCTAAGAAACCAGATTAAAAGTTTCTCCTGCAACCCGTTAACTTTGGGCTACATGAACGACGTCTCTCCTCATGCTCAATTCTGAGAGATAAGTGTGTGTGAACGCCGTCCTTCAACTAGCTTATTGGTAAAACACAGTTTCTTTTTAGTTGCAAACTCCAATTCATACACATATATGGGGGGTACTATCTCCAACTCGGTTTTACAGTTAAAATTGCAGGAACTTCAAACTGGCACTAGGAAACAGCCAAAGAAACCAGAATAAAAGTTTCCCCTACAACCCGTTCCCTTTCTGCTAGATGAACGAACGTCTCTCCTCATGCTCAGTTCTGAGAGATAAGTGGTGTGAAAGCCGTTCTTCACCTAGCTAGTTGGGAACACAAAGATTCTTTTCAGTCGCAAACTCCACTCTTTACATATATATGGGTATTTACTATTTCCAAATCGGTCTTACAGTGAAAACTGCATTAACTTCAAAACAGCACTAGGAAATAGCCTGAGAAACCAGAATAAAACTTTCTCCTGCAACCCGTTCCCTTTGTGCTAGCTGAACGAATGTCTCTCCACATGCTCAGTTCTGAGAGAAAAGAGTGTGTGAAAGTCGAACTTCAACCTGCTTGTTGGAAACACAAAGTTTATTTTCAGTCGAAACCTCCACTCGATACATATATATGGGGAGAAACTAGCTCCAACTCGGTTGTACAGTGAATACTGCAGGTACTTCAAAACAGCACTAGGAAACAGACTGAGAAATCAGAGTAAATGTTTCTCCTGTAACCCATTCCCTTTCAGCTAGATGAACGAACGACTCTCCACATGCTCAAATCTGAGAGATATGAGTGTGTGAAAGCCGACCTTCACCTAGCTTGTTGGAAACACAAAAATACTTTTCACTTGCAAACTACACTCCATAAATATATATGGGGATTTGCTAGTTCCAATTCTGTTTTACAGTGAAAACTGCAGGAACTTCAACTCGGCACTAGGAAACAGCCTGAGAGACCAGAGAAAAATTTCTCCTGCAAACCTTTCCCTTTGTGCTAGATGAACGAACGACTCCCAACATGCTCAGTTCTGAGAGATAATTGTGTGTGAATGCCGTGCTTCACCTAGCTTGTTGGGAACACAAAGTTTCTTTTCAGTCGCAAACTCCACTCCATACATATATATGGGGTGGTACTATCTCAAACTCGCTTTTAAACTGAAGACTGCAGGAACGTCAAACCAGCACTAGGAAACAGCCTGACAAACCGGAATAAAAGTTTCTCCTTTAACCCGTTCCTTTGTGATAAATGAACGTGCGTCTTTCCACATGTTCAGTTCTGAGAGATAAGTGGTGTTAAAGCCGTTCTTCACCAATCTTGTTGGGAACACAAAGTTCCTTTTCGGTAACAAACTCGACTCCATACATATATATGTTGATTTACTAGTTCCAAATCTGTTTCACAGTGAAAAATTGAGGAACTTCAAACCGGCACTAGGAAATACCCTGGGAAACCAAAGTAAATGTTTCTCCTGCATCCCGTTCCCTTTGTGCTAGATGAACGAACGTCACTCCACATGCTCAGTTCTGAGAAATAAATGGTGTTAAAGCCGTTCTTCACCTATCTTGTTGGGAACACAAAGTTTCTTTTCAGTCGCAATCTCCACTCAATACATACATATGGGGAAGTCCTAGCTCCAACTCGGTTTTACAGTGAAAACTGCATGAACTTCAAACTGGCACTAGGATACAGCCTGAGAAAACTGATTAAAAGATTCTCCGGCAACCCGTTAACTTTGGGCTACATGAACGACGTCTCTCCTCATGCTCAGTTCTGAGAGATAAGTGTGTGTGAACGCCGTCCTTCATCTAGCTTATTGGGAAAACACAGTTTCTTTTTAGTTGCAAACTCCACTCCATACACATATATGGGCGGTACTATCTCCAACTCGGTTTTACAGTTAAAATTGCAGGAACTTCAATCTGGCACTAAGAAACAGCCAAAGAAACCAGAATAAATGTTACCCCTCCAACCCGTTCCCTTTCTGCTAGATGAACGAACGTCTCTCCTCATGCTCAGTTCTGAGAGATAAGTGGTGTGAAAGCCGTTCTTCACCTAGCTAGTTGGGAACACAAAGATTCTTTTCAGTCGCAAACTCCACTCCTTACATATATATGGGTATTTACTATTTCCAAATCGGTTTTAAAGTGAAAACTGCATTAACTTCAAAACAGCACTAGGAAATAGCCTGAGAAACCAGAATAAAACTTTCTCCTGCAACCCGTTCCCTTTGTGCTAGCTGAACGAATGTCTCTCCACATGCTCAGTTCTGAGAGATAATTGTGTGTGAAAGCCGTCCTTCACCTATCTTGTTGGGAACACAAAGTTTGTTTTCATTTGCAAACAGAACTCCGTACATATATATAGGGAGGTCCTAGATCCAACTAGGTTTTACAGTGAAAACTGCAGAGCTTCAAACCGGCACTAGGAAACAGCCTGAGAAACCAGAGTAAATCTTTCTCCAGCACCCATTGATTTTGTGCTAGATTAACGACCGTCTCTCCACATGCTCAGTTCTGAGAGATATATTTGTGTTTAAGCCGTCCTTCACCTAGCTTGTTGGGAACACAAAGATTCTTTTCAGTCGTGAATTCCACAGCATATATATATATGGAGAGGTACTATCTCAATCTCGGTTTTACAGTTAAAACTGCAGGAACGTCAAACCGGCCCTAGGAAACAGCCTGAGAAACCAGAGTAAAATTTTCTCCTGCAACAAGTTCCCTTTATGCTAGATGAACCAACGTCTCTCCACATGCTCAGTTCTGAGAGAAAAGAGTGTGTGAAAGTCGAACTTCAACCTGCTTGTTGGAAACACAAAGTTTATTTTCAGTCGAAACCTCCACTCGATAAATATATATTTGGGGAGAAACTAGCTCCAACTCGGTTGTACAGTGAATACTGCAGGAACTTCAAACAGGCACTAGGAAACAGACTGAGAAAACAGAGTAAATGTTTCTCCTGCAACCCATTCCCTTTGTGCTAGATGAACGAACGTCTCTCCACATGCTCAAATCTGAGAGATATGAGTGTGTGAAAGCCGACCTTCACCTAGCTTGTTGGAAACACAAAGATACTTTTCACTTGCAAACTACATTCCATAAATATATATGGGGATTTGCTAGTTCCAATTCTGTTTTACAGTGAAAACTGCAGGAACTTCAACTCGGCACTAGGAAACAGCCTGAGAGACCAGATTAAAACTTTCCCCTGCAAACCTTTCCCGTTTGTGCTAGATGAACAAACGACTCCCAACATGATCAGTTCTGAGAGATAATTGTGTGTGAATGCCGTGCTTCACCTAGCTTGTTGGGAACACAAAGTTTCTTTTCAGTCGCAAACTCCAATCCATACATATATATCGGGAGGTACTATCTCAAACTCGCTTTTATATTGAAAATTACAGGAACGTCAAACCGGCACTAGGAAACAGCCTGACAAACCGGAATAAAAGTTTCTCCTTTAACCCGTTCCTTTGTGATAAATGAACGAGCGTCTTTCCACATGTTCAATTCTGAGAGATATGTGGTGTTAAAGCCGTTCTTCACCTATCTTGTTGGGAACACAAAGTTTCTTTTCAGTCGCAATCTCCACTCAATATATACATATGGGGAGGCCCTAGATCCAACTCGGATTTACAGTGAAAACTGCATGAACTTCAAACTGGCACTAGGATACAGCCTGAGTAAACTGATTAAATTTTCTCCGGCAACCGTTAACTTTGGGCTACATGAACGACGTCTCTCCTCATGCTCAGTTCTGAGAGATAAGTGTGTGTGAACGCCGTCCTTCATCTAGCTTATTGGGAAAACACAGTTTCTTTTTAGTTGCAATCTCCACTCCATACACATATATGGGGGGTACTATCTCCAACTCGGTTTTACAGTTAAAATTGCAGGAACTTCAAACTGGCACTAGGAAACAGCCAAAGAAACCAGAATACAAGTTACCCGTCCAACCCGTTCCCTTTCTGCTAGATGAACGAACGTCTTTCCTCATGCTCAGTTCTGAGAGATAAGTGGTGTGAAAGCCGTTCTGCACCTAGCTAGTTGGGAACACAAAGATTCTTTTCAGTCGCAAACTCCACTCCTTACATATATATGGGTATTTACTATTTCCAAATCGGTCTTACAGTGAAAACTGCATTAAATTCAAAACAGCACTAGGAAATAGCCTGAGAAACCAGAATAAAACTTTCTCCTGCAACCCGTTCCCTTTGTGCTAGCTGAACGAATGTCTCTCCACATGCTCAGTTCTGAGAGATAATTGTGTGTGAAAGCCGTCCTTCACCTAGCTTGTTGGGAACACAAAGTTTGTTTTCATTTGCAAACAGAACTCCGTACATATATATAGGGAGGACCTAGATCCAACTAGGTTTTACAGTGAAAACTGCAGAGCTTCAAACCGGCACTAGGAAACAGCCTGAGAAACCAGAGTAAATCTTTCTCCAGCACCCATTGATTTTGTGCTAGATTAACGACCGTCTCTCCACATGCTCAGTTCTGAGAGATATATTTGTGTGAAAGCCGTCCTTCACCTAGCTTGTTGGGAACACAAAGATTCTTTTCAGTCGTGAATTCCACAGCATATATATATATGGATAGGTACTATCTCAATCTCGGTTTTACAGTTAAAACTGCAGGAAAGTCAAACCGGCACTAGGAAACAGCCTGAGAAACCAGAGTAAAAGTTTCTCCTGCAAAAGATCCCTTAATGCTAGATGAACCAACGTCTCTCCACATGCTCAGTTCTGAGAGAAAAGAGTGTGTGAAAGTCGAACTTCAACCTGCTTGTTGGAAACACAAAGTTTATTTTCAGTCGAAACCTCCACTCGATAAATATATATATGGGGAGAAACTAGCTCCAACTCGGTTGTACAGTGAATACTACAGGAACTTAAAACAGGCACTAGGAAACAGACTGAGAAAACAGAGTAAATGTTTCTCCTGCAACCCATTCCCTTTTTGCTAGATGAACGAACGTCTCTCCACATGCTCAAATCTGAGAGATATGAGTGTGTGAAAGCCGACCTTCACCTAGCTTGTTGGAAACACAAAGATACTTTTCACTTGCAAACTACACTCCATAAATATATATGGGGATTTGCTAGTTCCAATTCTGTTTTACAGTGAAAACTGCAGGAACTTCAACTCGGCACTAGGAAAAAGCCTGAGAGACCAGATTAAAACTTTCTCCCGCAAACCTTTCCCTTTGTGCTAGATGAACGAACGACTCCCAACATGCTTAGTTCTGAGAGATAATTGTGTGTGAATGCCGTGCTTCACCTAGCTTGTTGGGAACACAAAGTTTCTTTTCAGTCGCAAACTCCAATCCATACATATATATGGGGTGGTACTATCTCAAACTCACTTTTATACTGAAAACTGCAGGAACGTCAAACCGGCACTAGGAAACAGCCTGACAAACCGGAATAAAAGTTTCTCCTTTAACCCGTTCCTTTGTGATAAATGAACGAGCGTCTTTCCACATGTTCAGTTCTGAGAGATAAGTGGTGTTAAAGCCGTTCTTCACCAATCTTGTTGGGAACACAAAGTTTCTTTTCGGTAACGAACTCGACTCCATACATATATATGCTGATTTACTAGTACCAAATCGGTTTCACAGTGAAAAATTGAGGAACTTCAAACCGGCACTAGGAAATACCCTGGGAAACCAAAGTAAATGTTTCTCCTGCATCCCGTTCCCTTTGTGCTAGATGAACGAACGTCTCTCCACATGCTCAGTTCTGAGAGATAAGTGTGTGTGAATTCGTCCTTCACCTAGCTTTTTGGGAAAACAGTTTCTTTTCATTCGCAAACTCCACTCCATACATATATATGGAGAGGTACTATCTCAAACTCTGTTTAACAGTGAAAACTGCAGGAACATCAAACCGGCACTAGGAAACAGCCTGAGAAACCAGAGTAAAAGTTTCCCCTGCAACCCGTTCCCTTTGTGCTAGATGAACGAATGTCTCTCCACATGCTCAGTTCTGAGAGATAAGTGTGTGTGAATTCGTCCTTCACCTAGCTTTTTGGGAAAACAGTTTCTTTTCATTCGCAAACTCCACTCCATACATATATATGGAGAGGTACTATCTCAAACTCTGTTTAACAGTGAAAACTGCAGGTACATCAAACCGGCACTAGGAAACAGCCTGAGAAACCAGAGTAAAAGTTTCTCCTGCAACCCGTTCCCTTTGTGCTAGATGAACGAACGTCTCTCCACGTGCTCAGTTCTGTGAAATAAGTGTGTGTGAAAACCGTACTTCACCTAGCTTGTTGGGAACACAAAGTTTCCTTTCAGTCACAAACTCCACTCAATACATATATATGGGGAGGTCCTAGCTCCAAATCGGTTTTAAAGTGAAAACTGCATGAACTTCAAACCGGCACTAGGAAACAGCCTAAGAAACCAGATTAAAAGTTTCTCCTGCAACCCGTTAACTTTGGGCTACATGAACGACGTCTCTCCTCATGCTCAATTCTGAGAGATAAGTGTGTGTGAACGCCGTCCTTCAACTAGCTTATTGGTAAAACACAGTTTCTTTTTAGTTGCAAACTCCAATTCATACACATATATGGGGGGGTACTATCTCCAACTCGGTTTTACAGTTAAAATTGCAGGAACTTCAAACTGGCACTAGGAAACAGCCAAAGAAACCAGAATAAAAGTTTCCCCTACAACCCGTTCCCTTTCTGCTAGATGAACGAACGTCTCTCCTCATGCTCAGTTCTGAGAGATAAGTGGTGTGAAAGCCGTTCTTCACCTAGCTAGTTGGGAACACAAAGATTCTTTTCAGTCGCAAACTCCACTCTTTACATATATATGGGTATTTACTATTTCCAAATCGGTCTTACAGTGAAAACTGCATTAACTTCAAAACAGCACTAGGAAATAGCCTGAGAAACCAGAATAAAACTTTCTCCTGCAACCCGTTCCCTTTGTGCTAGCTGAACGAATGTCTCTCCACATGCTCAGTTCTGAGAGAAAAGAGTGTGTGAAAGTCGAACTTCAACCTGCTTGTTGGAAACACAAAGTTTATTTTCAGTCGAAACCTCCACTCGATACATATATATGGGGAGAAACTAGCTCCAACTCGGTTGTACAGTGAATACTGCAGGTACTTCAAAACAGCACTAGGAAACAGACTGAGAAATCAGAGTAAATGTTTCTCCTGTAACCCATTCCCTTTCAGCTAGATGAACGAACGACTCTCCACATGCTCAAATCTGAGAGATATGAGTGTGTGAAAGCCGACCTTCACCTAGCTTGTTGGAAACACAAAAATACTTTTCACTTGCAAACTACACTCCATAAATATATATGGGGATTTGCTAGTTCCAATTCTGTTTTACAGTGAAAACTGCAGGAACTTCAACTCGGCACTAGGAAACAGCCTGAGAGACCAGAGAAAAATTTCTCCTGCAAACCTTTCCCTTTGTGCTAGATGAACGAACGACTCCCAACATGCTCAGTTCTGAGAGATAATTGTGTGTGAATGCCGTGCTTCACCTAGCTTGTTGGGAACACAAAGTTTCTTTTCAGTCGCAAACTCCACTCCATACATATATATGGGGTGGTACTATCTCAAACTCGCTTTTAAACTGAAGACTGCAGGAACGTCAAACCAGCACTAGGAAACAGCCTGACAAACCGGAATAAAAGTTTCTCCTTTAACCCGTTCCTTTGTGATAAATGAACGTGCGTCTTTCCACATGTTCAGTTCTGAGAGATAAGTGGTGTTAAAGCCGTTCTTCACCAATCTTGTTGGGAACACAAAGTTCCTTTTCGGTAACAAACTCGACTCCATACATATATATGTTGATTTACTAGTTCCAAATCTGTTTCACAGTGAAAAATTGAGGAACTTCAAACCGGCACTAGGAAATACCCTGGGAAACCAAAGTAAATGTTTCTCCTGCATCCCGTTCCCTTTGTGCTAGATGAACGAACGTCACTCCACATGCTCAGTTCTGAGAAATAAATGGTGTTAAAGCCGTTCTTCACCTATCTTGTTGGGAACACAAAGTTTCTTTTCAGTCGCAATCTCCACTCAATACATACATATGGGGAAGTCCTAGCTCCAACTCGGTTTTACAGTGAAAACTGCATGAACTTCAAACTGGCACTAGGATACAGCCTGAGAAAACTGATTAAAAGATTCTCCGGCAACCCGTTAACTTTGGGCTACATGAACGACGTCTCTCCTCATGCTCAGTTCTGAGAGATAAGTGTGTGTGAACGCCGTCCTTCATCTAGCTTATTGGGAAAACACAGTTTCTTTTTAGTTGCAAACTCCACTCCATACACATATATGGGCGGTACTATCTCCAACTCGGTTTTACAGTTAAAATTGCAGGAACTTCAATCTGGCACTAAGAAACAGCCAAAGAAACCAGAATAAATGTTACCCCTCCAACCCGTTCCCTTTCTGCTAGATGAACGAACGTCTCTCCTCATGCTCAGTTCTGAGAGATAAGTGGTGTGAAAGCCGTTCTTCACCTAGCTAGTTGGGAACACAAAGATTCTTTTCAGTCGCAAACTCCACTCCTTACATATATATGGGTATTTACTATTTCCAAATCGGTTTTAAAGTGAAAACTGCATTAACTTCAAAACAGCACTAGGAAATAGCCTGAGAAACCAGAATAAAACTTTCTCCTGCAACCCGTTCCCTTTGTGCTAGCTGAACGAATGTCTCTCCACATGCTCAGTTCTGAGAGATAATTGTGTGTGAAAGCCGTCCTTCACCTAGCTTGTTGGGAACACAAAGTTTGTTTTCATTTGCAAACAGAAATCCGTACATATATATAGGGAGGTCCTAGATCCAACTAGGTTTTACAGTGAAAACTGCAGATCTTCAAACCGGCACTAGGAAACAGCCTGAGAAACCAGAGTAAATCTTTCTCCAGCACCCATTGATTTTGTGCTAGATTAACGACCGTCTCTCCACATGCTCATTTCTGAGAGATATATTTGTGTGAATGCCGTCCTTCACCTAGCTTGTTGGGTAAACAAAGATTCTTTTCAGTCGTGAATTCCACAGCATATATATATATGGAGAGGTACTACCTCAATCTCGGTTTTACAGTTAAAACTGCAGGAACGTCAAACCGGCACTAGGAAACAGCCTGAGAAACCAGAGTAAAAGTTTCTCCTGCAACAAGTTCCCTTTATGCTAGATGAACCAACGTCTCTCCACATGCTCAGTTCTGAGAGAAAAGAGTGTGTGAAAGTCGAACTTCAACCTGCTTGTTGGAAACACAAAATTTCCTTTCAGTCGAAACCTCCACTTGATACATATATATGGGGAGAAACTAGCTCCAACTCGGTTGTACAGTGAATACTGCAGGAACTTCAAACAGGCACTAGGAAACAGACTGAGAAAACAGAGTAAATGTTTCTCCTGCAACCCATTCCCTTTGTGCTAGATGAACGAACGTCTCTCCACATGCTCAAATCTGAGAGATATGAGTGTGTGAAAGCCGACCTTCACCTAGCTTGTTGGAAACACAAAGATACTTTTCACTTGCAAACTACATACCATAAATATATATGGGGAATTGCTAGTTCCAATTCTGTTTTACAGTGAAAACTGCAGGAACTTCAACTCGGCAACAGGAAACAGCCTGAGAGACCAGATTAAAACTTTCTCCTGCAAACCTTTCCCTTTGTGCTAGATAAACAAACGACTCCCAACATGCTCAGTTCTGAGAGATAATTGTGTGTGAATGCCGTGCTTCACCTAGCTTGTTGGGAACACAAAGTTTCTTTTCAGTCACAAACTCCAATCCATACATATATATGGGGAGGTACTATCTCAAACTCGCTTTTATACTGAAAACTGCAGGAACGTTAAACCGGCACTAGGAAACAGCCTGACAAACCGGAATAAAAGTTCCTCCTTTAACCCGTTCCTTTGTGATAAATGAACGAGCGTCTTTCCACATGTTCAGTTCTGAGAGATAAGTCGTGTTAAAGCCGTTCTTCACCAATCTTGTTGGGAACACAAAGTTTCTTTTCGGTAACAAACTCGACTCCATACATATATATGCTGATTTACTAGTTCCAAATCGGTTTCACAGAGAAAAATTGAGGAACTTCAAACCGGCACTAGGAAATACCCTGGGAAACCAAAGTAAATGTTTCTCCTGCATCCCGTTCCCTTTGTGCTAGATGAACGAACGTCTCTCCACATGCTCAGTTCTGAGAGATAAGTGTGTGTGAATTCGTCCTTCACCTAGCTTTTTGGGAAAACAGTTTCTTTTCATTCACAAACACCACTCCATAAATATATAAGGAGAGGTACTATCTCAAACTCTGTTTAACAGTGAAAACTGCAGGAACTTCAACTCGGCACCAGGAAACAGCCTGAGAGACCAGATTTAAACTTCCTCCTGCAAACCTTTCCCTTTGTGCTAGATGAACGAACGACTCCCAACATGCTCAGTTCTGAGAGATAATTGTGTGTGAATGCCGTGCTTTACCTAGCTTGTTGGGAGCACAAGGTTACTTTTCAGTCGGAAACTCCAATCCATACATATATATGGGGAGGTACTATCTCAAACTCGCTTTAATACTGAAAACTGCTGGAACGTCAAACCGGCACTAGGAAACAGCCTGACAAACCGGAATAAAAGTTTCTCCTTTAACCCGTTCCTTTGTGATAAATGAACGTGCGTCTTTCCACATGTTCAGTTCTGAGAGATAAGTGGTGTTAAAGCCGTTCTTCACCAATCTTGTTGGGAACACAGAGATTCTTTTCGGTAACAAACTCGACTCCATACATATATATGCTGATTTACTAGTTCCAAATCGGTTTCACAGTGAAAAATTGAGGAACTTCAAACCGGCACTAGGAAATACCCTGGGAAACCAAAGTAAATGTTTCTCCTGCATCCCGTTCCCTTTGTGCTAGATGAACGAACGTCTCTCCACATGCTCAGTTCTGAGAGATAAGTGTGTGTGAATTCGTCCTTCACCTAGCTTTTATGGAAAACAGTTTCTTTTCATTCGCAAACTCCACTCCATACATATATATGGAGAGGTACTATCTCAAACTCTGTTTAACAGTGAAAACTGCAGGAACATCAAACCGGCACTAGGAAACAGCCTGAGAAACCAGAGTAAAAGTTTCCCCTGCAACCCGTTCCCTTTGTGCTAGATGAACGAATGTCTCTCCACATGCTCAGTTCTGAGAGATAAGTGTGTGTGAATTCGTCCTTCACCTAGCTTTTTGGGAAAACAGTTTCTTTTCATTCGCAAACTCCACTGCATACATATATATGGAGAGGTACTATCTCAAACTCTGTTTAACAGTGAAAACTGCAGGTATATCAAACCAGCACTAGGAAACAGCCTGAGAAACCAGAGTAAAAGTTTCTCCTGCAACCCGTTCCCTTTGTGCTAGATGAACGAACGTCTCTCCACGTGCTTAGTTCTGTGAAATAAGTGTGTGTGAAAACCGTACTTCACCTAGCTTGTTGGGAACACAAAGTTTCCTTTCAGTCACAAACTCCACTCAATACATATATATGGGGAAGTCCTAGCTCCAAATCGGTTTTAAAGTGAAAACTGCATGAACTTCAAACCGGCACTAGGAAACAGCCTAAGAAACCAGATTAAAAGTTTCTCCTGCAACCCGTTAACTTTGGGCTACATGAACGACGTCTCTCCTCATGCTCAATTCTGAGAGATAAGTGTGTGTGAACGCCGTCCTTCAACTAGCTTATTGGTAAAACACAGTTTCTTTTTAGTTGCAAACTCCAATTCATACACATATATGGGGGGTACTATCTCCAACTCGGTTTTACAGTTAAAATTGCAGGAACTTCAAACTGGCACTAGGAAACAGCCAAAGAAACCAGAATAAAAGTTTCCCCTACAACCCGTTCCCTTTCTGCTAGATGAACGAACGTCTCTCCTCATGCTCAGTTCTGAGAGATAAGTGGTGTGAAAGCCGTTCTTCACCTAGCTAGTTGGGAACACAAAGATTCTTTTCAGTCGCAAACTCCACTCTTTACATATATATGGGTATTTACTATTTCCAAATCGGTCTTACAGTGAAAACTGCATTAACTTCAAAACAGCACTAGGAAATAGCCTGAGAAACCAGAATAAAACTTTCTCCTGCAACCCGTTCCCGTTGTGCTAGCTGAACGAATGTCTCTCCACATGCTCAGTTCTGAGAGAAAAGAGTGTGTGAAAGTCGAACTTCAACCTGCTTGTTGGAAACACAAAGTTTATTTTCAGTCGAAACCTCCACTCGATACATATATATGGGGAGAAACTAGCTCCAACTCGGTTGTACAGTGAATACTGCAGGTACTTCAAAACAGCACTAGGAAACAGACTGAGAAATCAGAGTAAATGTTTCTCCTGTAACCCATTCCCTTTCTGCTAGATGAACGAACGTCTCTCCACATGCTCAAATCTGAGAGATATGAGTGTGTGAAAGCCGACCTTCACCTAGCTTGTTGGAAACACAAAAATACTTTTCACTTGCAAACTACACTCCATAAATATATATGGGGATTTGCTAGTTCCAATTCTGTTTTACAGTGAAAACTGCAGGAACTTCAACTCGGCACTAGGAAACAGCCTGAGAGACCAGAGAAAAATTTCTCCTGCAAACATTTCCCTTTGTGCTAGATGAACGAACGACTCCCAACATGCTCAGTTCTGAGAGATAATTGTGTGTGAATGCCGTGCTTCACCTAGCTTGTTGGGAACACAAAGTTTCTTTTCAGTCGCAAACTCCACTCCATACATATATATGGGGTGGTACTATCTCAAACTCGCTTTTAAACTGAAGACTGCAGGAACGTCAAACCAGCACTAGGAAACAGCCTGACAAACCGGAATAAAAGTTTCTCCTTTAACCCGTTCCTTTGTGATAAATGAACGTGCGTCTTTCCACATGTTCAGTTCTGAGAGATAAGTGGTGTTAAAGCCGTTCTTCACCAATCTTGTTGGGAACACAAAGTTCCTTTTCGGTAACAAACTCGACTCCATACATATATATGTTGATTTACTAGTTCCAAATCTGTTTCACAGTGAAAAATTGAGGAACTTCAAACCGGCACTAGGAAATACCCTGGGAAACCAAAGTAAATGTTTCTCCTGCATCCCGTTCCCTTTGTGCTAGATGAACGAACGTCACTCCACATGCTCAGTTCTGAGAGATAAATGGTGTTAAAGCCGTTCTTCACCTATCTTGTTGGGAACACAAAGTTTCTTTTCAGTCGCAATCTCCACTCAATACATACATATGGGGAAGTCCTAGCTCCAACTCGGTTTTACAGTGAAAACTGCATGAACTTCAAACTGGCACTAGGATACAGCCTGAGAAAACTGATTAAAAGATTCTCCGGCAAACCGTTAACTTTGGGCTACATGAACGACGTCTCTCCTCATGCTCAGTTCTGAGAGATAAGTGTGTGTGAACGCCGTCCTTCATCTAGCTTATTGGGAAAACACAGTTTCTTTTTAGTTGCAAACACCACTCCATACACATATATGGGCGGTACTATCTCCAACTCGGTTTTACAGTTAAAATTGCAGGAACTTCAATCTGGCACTAAGAAACAGCCAAAGAAACCAGAATAAATGTTACCCCTCCAACCCGTTCCCTTTCTGCTAGATGAACGAACGTCTCTCCTCATGCTCACTTCTGAGAGATAAGTGGTGTGAAAGCCGTTCTTCACCTAGCTAGTTGGGAACACAAAGATTCTTTTCAGTCGCAAACTCCACTCCTTACATATATATGGGTATTTACTATTTCCAAATCGGTTTTAAAGTGAAAACTGCATTAACTTCAAAACAGCACTAGGAAATAGCCTGAGAAACCAGAATAAAACTTTCTCCTGCAACCCGTTCCCTTTGTGCTAGCTGAACGAATGTCTCTCCACATGCTCAGTTCTGAGAGATAATTGTGTGTGAAAGCCGTCCTTCACCTAGCTTGTTGGGAACACAAAGTTTGTTTTCATTTGCAAACAGAACTCCGTACATATATATAGGGAGGTCCTAGATCCAACTAGGTTTTACAGTGAAAACTGCAGATCTTCAAACCGGCACTAGGAAACAGCCTGAGAAACCAGAGTAAATCTTTCTCCAGCACCCATTGATTTTGTGCTAGATTAACGACCGTCTCTCCACATGCTCATTTCTGAGAGATATATTTGTGTGAATGCCGTCCTTCACCTAGCTTGTTGGGTAAACAAAGATTCTTTTCAGTCGTGAATTCCACAGCATATATATATATGGAGAGGTACTACCTCAATCTCGGTTTTACAGTTAAAACTGCAGGAACGTCAAACCGGCACTAGGAAACAGCCTGAGAAACCAGAGTAAAAGTTTCTCCTGCAACAAGTTCCCTTTATGCTAGATGAACCAACGTCTCTCCACATGCTCAGTTCTGAGAGAAAAGAGTGTGTGAAAGTCGAACTTCAACCTGCTTGTTGGAAACACAAAGTTTCCTTTCAGTCACAAACTCCACTCAATACATATATATGGGGAGGTCCTAGCTCCAAATCGGTTTTAAAGTGAAAACTGCATGAACTTCAAACCGGCACTAGGAAACAGCCTAAGAAACCAGATTAAAAGTTTCTCCTGCAACCCGTTAACTTTGGGCTACATGAACGACGTCTCTCCTCATGCTCAATTCTGAGAGATAAGTGTGTGTGAACCCCGTCCTTCAACTAGCTTATTGGGAAAACACAGTTTCTTTTTAGTTGCAAACTCCACTCCATACACATATATGGGGGGTACTATCTCCAACTCGGTTTTACAGTTAAAATTGCAGGAACTTCAAACTGGCACTAGGAAACAGCCAAAGAAACCAGAATAAAAGTTTCCCCTACAACCCGTTCCCTTTCTGCTAGATGAACGAACGTCTCTCCTCATGCTCAGTTCTGAGAGATAAGTGGTGTGAAAGCCGTTCTTCACCTAGCTAGTTGGGAACACAAAGATTCTTTTCAGTCGCAAACTCCACTCTTTACATATATATGGGTATTTACTATTTCCAAATCGGTCTTACAGTGAAAACTGCATTAACTTCAAAACAGCACTAGGAAATAGCCTGAGAAACCAGAATAAAACTTTCTCCTGCAACCCGTTCCCTTTGTGCTAGCTGAACGAATGTCTCTCCACATGCTCAGTTCTGAGAGAAAAGAGTGTGTGAAAGTCGAACTTCAACCTGCTTGTTGGAAACACAAAGTTTATTTTCAGTCGAAACCTCCACTCGATACATATATATGGGGAGAAACTAGCTCCAACTCGGTTGTACAGTGAATACTGCAGGTACTTCAAAACAGCACTAGGAAACAGACTGAGAAATCAGAGTAAATGTTTCTCCTGTAACCCATTCCCTTTCTGCTAGATGAACGAACGTCTCTCCACATGCTCAAATCTGAGAGATATGAGTGTGTGAAAGCCGACCTTCACCTAGCTTGTTGGAAACACAAAAATACTTTTCACTTGCAAACTACACTCCATAAATATATATGGGGATTTGCTAGTTCCAATTCTGTTTTACAGTGAAAACTGCAGGAACATCAACTCGGCACTAGGAAACAGCCTGAGAGACCACAGAAAAATTTCTCCTGCAAACCTTTCCCTTTGTGCTAGATGAACGAACGACTCCCAACATGCTCAGTTCTGAGAGATAATTGTGTGTGAATGCCGTGCTTCACCTAGCTTGTTGGGAACACAAAGTTTCTTTCAGTCGCAAACTCCACTCCATACATATATATGGGGTGGTACTTTCTCAAACTCGCTTTTAAACTGAAGACTGCAGGAACGTCAAACCAGCACTAGGAAACAGCCTGACAAACCGGAATAAAAGTTTCTCCTTTAACCCGTTCCTTTGTGATAAATGAACGTGCGTCTTTCCACATGTTCAGTTCTGAGAGATAAGTGGTGTTAAAGCCGTTCTTCACCAATCTTGTTGGGAACACAAAGTTCCTTTTCGGTAACAAACTCGACTCCATACATATATATGTTGATTTACTAGTTCCAAATCGGTTTCACAGTGAAAAATTGAGGAACTTCAAACCGGCACTAGGAAATACCCTGGGAAACCAAAGTAAATGTTTCTCCTGCATCCCGTTCCCTTTGTGCTAGATGAACGAACGTCACTCCACATGCTCAGTTCTGAGAAATAAATGGTGTTAAAGCCGTTCTTCACCTATCTTGTTGGGAACACAAAGTTTCTTTTCAGTCGCAATCTCCACTCAATACATACATATGGGGAAGTCCTAGCTCAACTCGGTTTTACAGTGAAAACTGCATGAACTTCAAACTGGCACTAGGATACAGCCTGAGAAAACTGATTAAAAGATTCTCCGGCAACCCGTTAACTTTGGGCTACATGAACGATGTCTCTCCTCATGCTCAGTTCTGAGAGATAAGTGTGTGTGAACGCCGTCCTTCATCTAGCTTATTGGGAAAACACAGTTTCTTTTTAGTTGCAAACTCCACTCCATACACATATATGGGGGGTACTATCTCCAACTCGGTTTTACAGTTAAAATTGCAGGAACTTCAATCTGGCACTAAGAAACAGCCAAAGAAACCAGAATAAATGTTACCCCTCCAACCCGTTCCCTTTCTGCTAGATGAACGAACGTCTCTCCTCATGCTCAGTTCTGAGAGATAAGTGGTGTGAAAGCCGTTCTTCACCTAGCTAGTTGGGAACACAAAGATTCTTTTCAGTCGCAAACTCCACTCCTTACATATATATGGGTATTTACTATTTCCAAATCGGTTTTAAAGTGAAAACAGCATTAACTTCAAAACAGCACTAGGAAACAGCCTGAGAAACCAGAATAAAACTTTCTCCTGCAACCCGTTCCCTTTGTGATAGCTGAACGAATGTCTCTCCACATGCTCAGTTCTGAGAGATAATTGTGTGTGAAAGCCGTCCTTCACCTAGCTTGTTGGGAACACAAAGTTTGTTTTCATTTGCAAACAGAACTCCGTACATATATATAGGGAGGTCCTAGATCCAACTAGGTTTTACAGTGAATACTGCAGATCTTCAAACCGGCACTAGGAAACAGCCTGAGAAACCAGAGTAAATCTTTCTCCAGCACCCATTGATTTTGTGCTAGATTAACGACCGTCTCTCCACATGCTCATTTCTGAGATATATATTTGTGTGAATGCCGTCCTTCAACTAGCTTGTTGGGAAAACAAAGATTCTTTTCAGTTGTGAATTCCACAGCATATATATATATGGAGGGGTACTACCTCAATCTCGGTTTTACAGTTAAAACTGCAGGAACGTCAAACCGGCACTAGGAAACAGCCTGAGAAACCAGAGTAAAAGTTTCTCCTGCAACAAGTTCCCTTTATGCTAGATGAACCAACGTCTCTCCACATGCTCAGTTCTGAGAGAAAAGAGTGTGTGAAAGTCGAAATTCAACCTGCTTGTTGGAAACACAAAGTTTCCTTTCAGTCGAAACCTCCACTTGATACATATATATGGGGAGAAACTAGCTCCAACTCGGTTGTACAGTGAATACTGCAGGAACTTCAAACAGGCACTAGGAAACAGACTGAGAAAACAGAGTAAATGTTTCTCCTGCAACCCATTCCCTTTGTGCTAGATGAACGAACGTCTCTCCACATGCTCAAATCTGAGAGATATGAGTGTGTGAAAGCCGACCTTCACCTAGCTTGTTGGAAACACAAAGATACTTTTCACTTGCAAACTACACTCCATAAATATATATGGGGATTTGCTAGTTCCAATTCTGTTTTACAGTGAAAACTGCAGGAACTTCAACTCGGCACCAGGAAACAGCCTGAGAGACCAGATTAAAACTTTCTCCTGCAAACCTTTCCCTTTGTGCTAGATGAACAAACGACTCCCAACATGCTCAGTTCTGAGAGATAATTGTGTGTGAATGCCGTGCTTCACCTAGCTTGTTGGGAACACAAAGTTTCTTTTCAGTCACAAACTCCAATCCATACATATATATGGGGAGGTACTATCTCAAACTCGCTTTTATACTGAAAACTGCAGGAACGTCAAACCGGCACTAGGAAACAGCCTGACAAACCGGAATAAAAGTTTCTCCTTTAACCCGTTCCTTTGTGATAAATGAACGTGCGTCTTCCAACATGTTCAGTTCTGAGAGATAAGTGGTGTTAAAGCCGTTCTTCACCAATCTTGTTGGGAACACAAAGTTCCTTTTCGGTAACAAACTCGACTGCATACATATATATGTTGATTTACTAGTTCCAAATCGGTTTCACAGAGAAAAATTGAGGAACTTCAAACCGGCACTAGGAAATACCCTGGGAAACCAAAGTAAATGTTTCTCCTGCATCCCGTTCCCTTTGTGCTAGATGAACGAACGTCACTCCACATGCTCAGTTCTGAGAGATAAGTGTGTGTGAATTCGTCCTTCACCTAGCTTTTTGGGAAAACAGTTTCTTTTCATTCGCAAACTCCACTCCATTCATATATATGGAGAAGTACTATCTCAAACTCTGTTTAACAGTGAAAACTGCAGGAACATGAAACCGGCACTAGGAAACAGCCTGAGAAAACTGAGTAATAGTTTCTCCGGCAACCCGTTCCCTTTGTGCTAGATGAACGAACGTCTCTCCACATGCTCAGTTCTGAGAAATAATTGTGTGTGAAAACCGTACTTCACCTAGCTTGTTGGGAACACAAAGTTTCCTTTCAGTCGCAAACTCCACTCAATACATATATATGGGGAGGTCGTATCTCCAAATCGGTTTTAAAGTGAAAACTGCATGAACTTCACACCGGCACTAGGAAACAGCCTAAGAAACCAGATTAAAATTTTCTCCTGCAACCCGTTAAATTTGGGCTACATGAACGACGTCTCACCTCATGCTCAGTTCTGAGAGATAAGTGTGTGTGAATGCCGTCCTTCAACTAGCTTATTGGGAAAACACAGTTTCTTTTTAGTTGCAAACTCCAATCCATACACATATATGGGGGGTACTATCTCCAACTCGGTTTTACAGATAAAATTGCAGGAACTTCAAACTGGCACTAGGAAACAGCCAAAGAAACCAGAATAAAAGTTTCCCCTACAACCAGTTCCCTTTCTGCTAGATGAACGAACGTCTCTCCTCATGCTCAGTTCTGAGAGATAAGTGGTGTGAAAGCCGTTCTTCACCTAGCTAGTTGGGAACACAAAGATTCTTTTCAGTCGCAAACTCCACTCCTTACATATATATGGGTATTTACTATTTCCAAATCGGTCTTACAGTGAAAACTGCATTAACTTCAAAACAGCACTAGGAAATAGCCTGAGAAACCAGAATAAAACTTTCTCCTGCAACCCGTTCCCTTTGTGCTAGCTGAACGAACGTCTCTCCACATGCTCAGTTCTGAGAGATAAGAGTGTGTGAATTCGTCCTTCACCTAGCATTTTTGGGAAAACAGTTTCTTTTCATTCGCAAACTCCTCTCCATACATATATATGGAGAAGTACTATCTCAAACTCTGTTTAACGGTGAAAACTGCAGGAACTTCAACTCGGCACTAGGAAACAGCCTGAGAGACCAGATTAAAACTTTCTCCTGCAAACCTTTCCCTTTTTGCTAGATGAACGAACGACTCCCAACATGCTCAGTTCTGAGAGATAATTGTGTGTGAATGCCGTGCTTCACCTACCTTTTGGGAACACAATGTTTCTTTTCAGTCACAAACTCCAATCCATACATATATATGGGGAGGTACTATCTCAAACTCGCTTTTATACTGAAAACTGCAGGAACGTCAAACCGGCACTAGGAAACAGCCTGACAAACCGGAATAAAAGTTCCTCCTTTAACCCGTTCCTTTGTGATAAATGAACGAGCGTCTTGCCACATGTTCAGTTCTGAGAGATAAGTGGTGTTAAAGCCGTTCTTCACCAATCTTGTTGGGAACACAAAGTTTCTTTTCGGTAACAAACTCGACTCCATACATACATATGCTGATTTACTAGTTCCAAATCGGTTTCACAGTGAAAAATTGAGGAACTTCAAACCGGCACTAGGAAATACCCTGGGAAACCAAAGTAAATGTTTCTCCTGCATCCCGTTCCCTTTGTGCTAGATGAACGAACGTCTCTCCACATGCTCAGTTCTGAGAGATAAGTGTGTGTGAATTCGTCCTTCACCTAGCTTTTTGGGAAAACAGTTTCTTTTCATTCGCAAACTCCACTCCATACATATATATGGAGAGGTACTATCTCAAACTCTGTTTAACAGTGAAAACTGCAGGAACATCAAACCGGCACTAGGAAACAGCCTGAGAAACCAGAGTAAAAGTTTCTCCTGCAACCCGTTCCCTTTGTGCTAGATGAACGAACGTCTCTCCACGTGCTCAGTTCTGAGAGATAATTGTGTGTGAATGCCGTGCTTCACCTAGCTTGTTGGGAACACAAAGTTTCTTTTCAGTCGCAAACTCCACTCCATACATATATATGGGGTGGTACTATCTCAAACTCGCTTTTAAACTGAAGACTGCAAGAACGTCAAACCAGCACTAGGAAACAGCCTGACAAACCGGAATAAAGTTTCTCCTTTAACCCGTTCCTTTGTGATAAATGAACGAGCGTCTTTCCACATGTTCAGTTCTGAGAGATAAGTGGTGTTAAAGCCGTTCTTCACCAATCTTGTTGGGAACACAAAGTTCCTTTTCGGTAACAAACTCAACTCCATACATATATATGTTGATTTACTAGTTCCAAATCGGTTTCACAGTGAAAAATTGAGGAACTTCAAACCGGCACTAGGAAATACCCTGGGAAACCAAAGTAAATGTTTCTCCTGCATCCCGTTCCCTTTGTGCTAGATGAACGAACGTCACTCCACATGCTCAGTTCTGAGAGATAAATGGTGTTAAAGCCGTTCTTCACCTATCTTGTTGGGAACACAAAGTTTCTTTTCAGTCGCAATCTCCACTCAATACATAAATTTGGGGAAGTCTTAGCTCCAACTCGGTTTACAGTGAAAACTGCATGAACTTCAAACTGGCACTAGGATACAGCCTGAGAAAACTGATTAAAAGTTTCTCTGGCAACCCGTTAACTTTGGGCTACATGAACGACGTCTCTCCTCATGCTCAGTTCTGAGAGATAAGTGTGTGTGAACGCCGTCCTTCATCTAGCTTATTGGGAAAACACAGTTTCTTTTTAGTTGCAAACTCCACTCCATACACATATATGGGGGGTACTATCTCCAACTCGGTTTTACAGTTAAAATTGCAGGAACTTCAATCTGGCACTAAGAAACAGCCAAAGAAACCAGAATAAATGTTACCCCTCCAACACGTTCCCTTTCTGCTAGATGAACGAACGTCTCTCCTCATGCTCAGTTCTGAGAGATAAGTGGTGTGAAAGCCGTTCTTCACCTAGCTAGTTGGGAACACAAAGATTCTTTTCAGTCGCAAACTCCACTCCTTACATATATATGGGTATTTACTATTTCCAAATCGGTTTAAAGTGAAAACTGCATTAACTTCAAAACAGCACTAGGAAATAGCCTGAGAAACCAGAATAAAACTTTCTCCTGCAACCCGTTCCCTTTGTGCTAGCTGAACGAATGTCTCTCCACATGCTCAGTTCTGAGAGATAATTGTGTGTGAAAGCCGTCCTTCACCTAGCTTGTTGGGAACACAAAGTTTGTTTTCATTTGCAAACAGAACTCCGTACATATATATAGGGAGGTCCTAGATCCAACTAGGTTTTACAGTGAATACTGCAGATCTTCAAACCTGCACTAGGAAACAGCCTGAGAAACCAGAGTAAATCATTCTCCAGCACCCATTGATTTTGTGCTAGATTAACGACCGTCTCTCCACATGCTCAGTTCTGAGAGATAAATTTGTGTGAAAGCCGTCCTTCACCTAGCTTGTTGGGAACACAAAGATTCTTTTCAGTCGTGAATTCCACAGCATATATATATATGGAGAGGTACTACCTCAATCTCGGTTTTACAGTTAAAACTGCAGGAACGTCAAACCGGCACTAGGAAACAGCCTGAGAAACCAGAGTAAAAGTTTCTCCTGCAACAAGTTCCCTTTATGCTAGATGAACCAACGTCTCTCCACATGCTCATTTCTGAGAGAAAAGAGTGTGTGAAAGTCGAACTTCAACCTGCTTGTTGGAAACACAAAGTTTCCTTTCAGTCGAAACCTCCACTCGATACATATATATGGGGAGAAACTAGCTCCAACTCGGTTGTACAGTGAATACTGCAGGAACTTCAAACAGGCACTAGGAAACAGACTGAGAAAACAGAGTAAATGTTTCTCCTGCAACCCATTCCCTTTGTGCTAGATGAACGAACGTCTCTCCACATGCTCAAATCTGAGAGATATGAGTGTGTGAAAGCCGACCTTCACCTAGCTTGTTGGAAACACAAAGATACTTTTCACTTGCAAACTACACTCCATAAATATATATGGGTATTTGCTAGTTCCAATTCTGTTTTACAGTGAAAACTGCAGGAACTTCATCTCGGCACCATTAAACAGCCTGAGAGACCAGATTAAAACTTTCTACTGCAAACCTTTCCCTTTGTGCTAGATGAACAAACGACTCCCAACATGCTCAGTTCTGAGAGATAATTGTGTGTGAATGCCGTGCTTCACCTAGCTTGTTGGGAACACAAAGTTTCTTTTCAGTCACAAACTCCAATCCATACATATATATGGGGAGGTACTATCTCAAACTCGCTTTTATACTGAAAACTGCAGGAACGTCAAACCGGCACTAGGAAACAGCCTGACAAACCGGAATAAAATTTCTCCTTTAACCCGTTCCTTTGTGATAAATGAACGAGCGTCTTTCTACATGTTCAGTTCTGAGAGATAAGTGGTGTTAAAGCCATACTTCACCAATCTTGTTATGAACACAAAGTTTCTTTTCTGTAACAAACTCGACTCCATACATATATATGCTGATTTACTAGTTCCAAATCGGTTTCACAGTGAAAAATTGAGGAACTTCAAACCGGCACTAGGAAATACCCTGGGAAACCAAAGTAAATGTTTCTCCTGCATCCCGTTCCCTTTGTGCTAGGTGAACGAACGTCTCTCCACATGCTCAGTTCTGAGAGATAAGTGTGTGTGAATTCGTCCTTCACCTAGCTTTTTGGGAAAACAGTTTCTTTTCATTCACAAACACCACTCCATAAATATATATGGAGAGGTACTATCTCAAACTCTGTTTAACAGTGAAAACTGCAGGAAATTCAACTCGGCACCAGGAAACAGCCTGAGAGACCAGATTTAAACTTCCTCCTGCAAAACTTTCCCTTTGTGCTAGATGAACGAACGACTCCCAACATGCTCAGTTCTGAGAGATAATTGTGTGTGAATGCCGTGCTTTACCTAGCTTGTTGGGAGCACAAGGTTACTTTTCAGTCGCAAACTCCAATCCATACATATATATGGGGAGGTACTATCTCAAACTCGCTTTAATACTGAAAACTGCAGGAACGTCAAACCGGCACTAGGAAACAGCCTGACAAACCGGAATAAAAGTTTCTCCTTTAACCCGTTCCTTTGTGATAAATGAACGTGCGTCTTTCCACATGTTCAGTTCTGAGAGATAAGTGGTGTTAAAGCCGTTCTTCACCAATCTTGTTGGGAACACAGAGTTTCTTTTCGGTAACAAACTCGACTCCATACATATATATGCTGATTTACTAGTTCCAAATCGGTTTCACAGTGAAAAATTGAGGAACTTCAAACCGGCACTAGGAAATACCCTGGGAAACCAAAGTAAATGTTTCTCCTGCATCCCGTTCCCTTTGTGCTAGATGAACGAACGTCTCTCCACATGCTAAGTTCTGAGAGACAAGTGTGTGTGAATTCGTCCTTCACCTAGCTTTTTGGGAAAACAGTTTCTTTTCATTCGCAAACTCCACTCCATACATATATATGGAGAGGTACTATCTCAAACTCTGTTTAACAGTGAAAACTGCAGGAACATCAAACCGGCACTAGGAAACAGCCTGAGAAACCAGAGTAAAAGTTTCTCCTGCAATCCGTTCCCTTTGTGCTAGATGAACGAACGTCTCTCCACATGCTCAGTTCTGAGAAATAAGTGTGTGTGAAAACCGTACTTCACCTAGCTTGTTGGGAACACAAAGTTTCCTTTCAGTCGCAAACTCCACTCAATACATATATATGGGGAGGTCGTAGCTCCAAATCGGTTTTAAAGTGAAAACTGCATGAACTTCAAACCGGCACTAGGAAACAGCCTAAGAAACCAGATTAAATATTTTCCTGCAACCCGTTAACTTTGGGCTACATGAACGACGTCTCACCTCATGCTCAGTTCTGAGAGATAAGTGTGTGTGAACGCCGTCCTTCAACTAGCTTATTGGGAAAACACAGTTTCTTTTTAGTTGCAAACTCCAATCCATACACATATATGGGGGGTACTATCTCCAACTCGGTTTTACAGTTAAATTGCAGGAACTTCAAACTGGCACTAGGAAACAGCCAAAGGAACCAGAATAAAAGTTTCCCCTACAACCCGTTCCCTTTCTGCTAGATGAACGAACGTCTCTCCTCATGCTCAGTTCTGAGAGATAAGTGGTGTGAAAGCCGTTCTTCACCTAGCTAGTTGGGAACACAAAGATTCTTTTCAGTCGCAAACTCCACTCTTTACATATATATGGGGGGTACTATCTCCAACTCGGTTTTACAGTTAAAATTGCATTAACTTCAAAACAGCACTAGGAAATAGCCTGAGAAACCAGAATAAAACTTTCTCCTGCAACCCGTTCCCTTTGTGCTAGCTGAACGAACGTCTCTCCACATGCTCAGTTCTGAGAGATAAGAGTGTGTGAATTCGTCCTTCACCTAGCATTTTTGGGAAAACAGTTTCTTTTCATTCGCAAACTCCACTCCATACATATATATGGAGAGGTACTATCTCAAACTCTGTTTAACAGTGAAAACTGCAGGAACATAAAACCGGCACTAGGAAACAGCCTGAGAAACCAGAGTAAAAGTTTCTCCTGCAATCCGTTCCCTTTGTGCTAGATGAACGAACGTCTCTCCACATGCTCAGTTTCTGAGAAATAAGTGTGTGTGAAAACCGTACTTCACCTAGCTTGTTGGGAACACAAAGTTTCCTTTCAGTCGCAAACTCCACTCAATACATATATATGGGGAGGTCGTAGCTCCAAATCGGTTTTAAAGTGAAAACTGCATGAACTTCAAACCGGCACTAGGAAACAGCCTAAGAAACCAGATTAAATATTTTTCCTGCAACCCGTTAACTTTGGGCTACATGAACGACGTCTCACCTCATGCTCAGTTCTGAGAGATAAGTGTGTGTGAACGCCGTCCTTCAACTAGCTTATTGGGAAAACACAGTTTCTTTTTAGTTGCAAACTCCAATCCATACACATATATGGGGGGTACTATCTCCAACTCGGTTTTACAGTTAAAATTGCAGGAACTTCAAACTGGCACTAGGAAACAGCCAAAGGAACCAGAATAAAAGTTTCCCCTACAACCCGTTCCCTTTCTGCTAGATGAACGAACGTCTCTCCTCATGCTCAGTTCTGAGAGATAAGTGGTGTGAAAGCCGTTCTTCACCTAGCTAGTTGGGAACACAAAGATTCTTTTCAGTCGCAAACTCCACTCTTTACATATATATGGGTATTTACTATTTCCAAATCGGTCTTACATTGAAAACTGCATTAACTTCAAAACAGCACTAGGAAATAGCCTGAGAAACCAGAATAAAACTTTCTCCTGCAACCCGTTCCCTTTGTGCTAGATGAACGAACGTCTCTCCACATGCTCAGTTCTGAGAGATAAGAGTGTGTGAATTCGTCCTTCACCTAGCATTTTTGGGAAAACAGTTTCTTTTCATTCGCAAACTCCACTCCATACATATATATGGAGAAGTACTATCTCAAACTCTGTTTAACAGTGAAAACTGCAGGAACTTCAACTCGGCACTAGGAAACAGCCTGAGAGACCAGATTAAAACTTTCTCCTGCAAACCTTTCCCTTTTTGCTAGATGAACGAACGACTCCCAACATGCTCAGTTCTGAGAGATAATTGTGTGTGAATGCCGTGCTTCACCTACCTTTTGGGAACACAAAGTTTCTTTTCAGTCACAAACTCCAATCCATACATATATATGGGGAGGTACTATCTCAAACTCGCTTTTATACTGAAAACTGCAGGAACATCAAACCGGCACTAGGAAACAGCCTGACAAACCGGAATAAAAGTTCCTCCTTTAACCCGTTCCTTTGTGATAAATGAACGAGGGTCTTTCCACATGTTCCCTTCTGAGAGATAAGTGTGTGTGAACGCCTTCCTTCAACTAGCTTATTGGGAAAACACAGTTTCTTTTTAGTTGCAAACTCCACTCCATACACATATATGGGGGGTACTATCTCCAACTCGGTTTTACAGTTAAAATTGCAGGAACTTCAAACTGGCACTAGGAAACATCCAAAGAAACCAGAATAAAAGTTTCCCCTACAACCCGTTCCCTTTGTGCTAGATGAACGAACGTCTCTCCTCATGCTCAGTTCTGAGAGATAAGTGGTGTGAAAGCCGTTCTTCACCTAGCTAGTTGGGAGCACAAAGATTCTTTTCAGTCGCAAACTCCACTCTTTACATATATATGGGTATTTACTATTTCCAAATCGGTCTTACAGTGAAAACTGCATTAACTTCAAAACAGCACTAGGAAATAGCCTGAGAAACCAGAATAAAACATTTTCCTGCAACCCGTTCCCTTTGTGCTAGCTGAACGAATGTCTCTCCACATGCTCTGTTCTGAGAGAAAAGAGTGTGTGAAAGTCGAACTTCAACCTGCTTGTTGGAAACACAAAGTTTATTTTCAGTCGAAACCTCCACTCGATACATATATATGGGGAGAAACTAGCTCCAAATCAGTTGTAAAGTGAATACTGCAGGAACTACAAACAGGCACTAGGAAACAGACTGAGAAAACAGAGTAAATGTTTCTCCTGCAACCCATTCCCTTTCGGCCAGATGAACGAACGTCTCTCCACATGCTCAAATCTGAGAGATATGAATGTGTGAAAGCCGACATTCACCTAACTTGTTGGAAACATAAAAATACTTTTCACTTGCAAACTACAGTCCATAAATATATATGGGGATTTGCTAGTTCCAATTCTGTTTTACAGTGAAAACTGCAGGAAATTCAACTCAGCACTAGGAAACAGCCTGAGAGACCAGAGTAAAACTTTCTCCTGCAAATCTTTCCCTTTGTGCTAGATGAACGAACGACTCCCAACATGCTCAGTTCTGAGAGATAATTGTGTGTGAATGCCGTGCTTCACCTAGCTTGTTGGGAACACAAAGTTTCTTTTCAGTGGCAAACTCCAGTCCATCCATATATATGGGGTGGTTCTATCTCAACTCGCTTTTATACTGAAAACTGCAGGAACGTCAAACCGGCACTAGGAAACAGCCTGACAAACCGGAATAAAAGTTTCTCCTTTAACCCGTTCCTTTGTGAATAATGAACGTTGCGTCTTCCAAACATGTTCAGTTCTGAGAGATAAGTGGTGTTAAAGCCGTTCTTCACCAATCTTGTTGGGAACACAAAGTTCCTTTTCGGTAACAAACTCGACTCCATACATATATATGTTGATTTACTAGTTCCAAATCGGTTTCACAGTGAAAATTGAGAACTTCAAACCGGCACTGGGAAATACCCTGGGAAACAAAAGTAAATGTTTTCTCCTGCATCCCGTTCCCTTTGTGCTAGATGAACGAACGTTACTCCACATGCTCAGTTCTGAGAGATAAATGGTGTTAAAGCCGTTCTTCACCTATCTTGTTGGGAACACAAAGTTTGTTTTCATTTGCAAACAGAACTCCGTAAATATATATATGGAGGTCTTAGATCCAACTAGGTTTTACAGTGAAAACTGCAGAGCTTCAAACCGGCACTAGGAAACAGCCTGAGAAACCAGAGTAAATCTTTCTCCAGCACCCATTAATTTTGTGCTAGATTAACGACCGTCTCTCCACATGCTCAGTTCTGAGAGATATATTGTGTGAAAGCCGTCCTTCACCTAGCTTGTTGGGAACACAAAAATTCTTTTCAGTCGTGAATTCCACAGCATATATATATGGAGAGGTACTATCTCAATCTCGGTTTTACAGATAAAACTGCAGGAACGTCAAACCAGCACTAGGAAACAGCCTGAGAAACCAGAGTAAAAGTTTCTCCTGCAACCCGTTCCCTTTATGCTAGATGAACCAACGTCTCTCCACATGCTCAGTTCTGAGAGAAAAGAGTGTGTGAAAGTCGAACTTCAACCTGCTTGTTGGAAACACAAAGTTTATTTTCAGTCGAAACCTCCACTCGATACATATATATGGGGAGAAACTAGCTCCAACTCGGTTGTACAGTGAATACTGCAGGAACTTCAAACAGGCACTAGGAAACAGACTGAGAAACAGAGTAAATATTTCTCCTGCAACCCATTCCCTTTGTGCTAGATGAACGAACGTCTCTCCACATGCTCAATCTGAGAGATATGAGTGTGTGAAAGCCGACCTTCACCTAGCTTGTTGGAAACACAAAGATACTTTTCACTTGCAAACTACACTCCATAAATATATATGGGGATTTGCTAGTTCCAATTCTGTTTTACAGTGAAAACTGCAGGAACTTCAACTCGGCACCAGGAAACAGCCTGAGAGACCAGATTAAAACTTTCTCCTGCAAACCTTTCCCTTTGTGCTAGATAAACGAACGACTCCCAACATGCTCAGTTCTGAGAGATAATTGTGTGTGAATGCCGTGCTTCACCTAGCTTGTTGGGAACACAAAGATTCTTTTCATTCGCAAACTCCAACCCATAAATATATATGGGGAGGTACTATCTCAAACTCGCTTTTATACTGAAAACTGAAGGAACGTCAAACCGGCACTAGGAAACAGCCTGACAAACCGGAATAAAAGTTTCTCCTTTAACCCGTTCCTTTGTGATAAATGAACGAGCATCTTTCCACATGTTCAGTTCTGAGAGATAAGTGGTGTTAAAGCCATTCTTCACCAATCTTGTTGGGAACACAAAGTTTCTTTTCGGTAACAAACTCGACTCCATACATATATATGCTGATTTACTAGTTCCAAATCGGTTTCACAGTGAAAAATTGAGAAACGTCAAACCGGCACTAGGAAATACCCTGGGAAAACAAAAAAATGTTTCTCCTGCATCCCGTTCCCTTTGTGCTAGATGAACGAACGTCTCTCCACATGCTCAGTTCTGAGAGATGTGTGCGTGAATTCGTCCTTCACCTAGCTTTTTGGGAAAACAGTTTCTTTTCATTCGCAAACTCCACTCCATACATATATATGGAGAGGTACTATCTCAAACTCTTTTTAACAGTGAAAACTGCAGGAACATCAAACCGGCACTAGGAAACAGCCTGAGAAACCAAAGTAAAAGTTTCTCCTGCAACCCGTTCCATTTGTGCTAGATGAACGAACGCCTCTCCACATGCTCAGTTCTGAGAAATAAGTGTGTGTGAAAACCGTACTTCACCTAGCTTGTTGGGAACACAAAGTTTCCTTTCAGTCGCAAACTCCACTCAATATATATATATCGGGAGGTCCTAGCTCCAAATCGGTTTTAAAGTGAAAACTGCATGAACTTCAAACCGGCACTAGGAAATAGCCAAAGAAACCAGAATAAAAGTTACCCCTCCAAACCGTTCCATTTCTGCTAGATGAACGAACGTCTCTCCTCATGCTCAGTTCTGAGAGATAAGTGGTGTGAAAGCCGTTCTTCACCTAGCTAGTTGGGAACACAAAGATTCTTTTCAGTCGCAAACTCCACTCCTTAAATATATATGGGTATTTACTATTTCCAAATCGGTCTTACAGTGAAAACTGCATTAACTTCAAAACAGCACTAGGAAATAGCCTGAGAAGCCAGAATAAAACTTTCTCCTGCAACCCGTTCCCTTTGTGCTAGCTGAACGAATGTCTCTCCACATGCTCAGTTCTGAGAGAAAAGAGTGTGTGAAAGTCGAACTTCAACCTGCTTGTTGGAAACACAAAGTTTTTTCAGTCGAAACCTCCACTCGATACATATATATGGGGAGAAACTAGCTCCAACTCGGTTGTACAGTGAATACTGCAGGAACTTCAAAACAGCACTAGGAAACAGACTGAGAAATCAGAGTAAATGTTTCTCCTGCAACCCATTCCCTTTCTGCTAGATGAACGAACGTCTCTCCACATGCTCAAATCTGAGAGATATGAGTGTGTGAAAGCCAACCTTCACCTAGCTTGTTGGAAAAACAAAGATTCTTTTCACTTGCAAACTACACTCCATAAATATATATGGGGATTTGCTAGTTCCAATTCTGTTTTACAGTGAAAACTGCAGGAACTTCAACTCGGCACTAGGAAACAGCCTGAGAGACCAGAGTAAACTTTCACCTGCAAACCTTTCCCTTTGTGCTAGATGAACGAACGACTCCCAACATGCTCAGTT